>NC_047132.1:28534537-28834537 GCF_009829125.3 Periophthalmus magnuspinnatus
ACCCTTGTAAGTACTCGTTAACTACTTGCTAGGCCCGCACCGCACCCATTACAGCACGTTCACCTCTTTAACTCTAACTACTATGAGCGTCATCGCCAAATCGTTTTCCGAAATTCCCTTTTTTGTGTCAGTTCTACTCATCCATTGATACTTTTAACCTCCCAAATCGCTCTTTTCATTCATCTCCACTGGGTTTTAGCACGAGCGCTATCTGTGTCAACCCTGGAGAGAAGTGGCTACAGTTTAGTCTGTGGATTCCCCCTTTTGTTCGCTGTCTTTTTCTCTCTATTCTTTCGTAAAAAAAAAATAAAAAAAATTCTTTGGATCATGGCAGCAGCAGCAGCAGCAGCCGCTTCGCCTCGCGCCGGCGGTCCCCAGCGGAGGTCCGGCGCGCGTTTACTGCGTTATTAAGCTGTCTTGTGAACCCACTCAGAGAACATGAGAATCTAGCCAAAAAAAAAAAAAGAAAAAAATGAAAGAAAAAAGATAAACCCTATTGCTTTCGCTGATTCGATGTCATTTGCGTCGAGTACAAAACTGCTAGCTTGATTATAGCGTGCACGCAGGGAGCAGGGAGACCAGAAGTTGGCTTAGAAATTCAGAATTTCAATTAGTAATCTGAACCTGCCGCCTTTGATAGAGCCTTTTTTTTTTTTTCACCGAGAATACAGCGGCACTTGTAAAACATTAATTAAGCCGACTTGTTTTTTTAAAGGATGGAGTAAAGTGCGCTTTTTATGCGGCTAACAAAAGGTACCTCAAACAGATGAGCGCTGCAGCCAAAAAGCGTTTAGTGGGTAAATTTTCAACTGAAAGAATAACATAAAAAGAACGACGGAAGGGTCTTTGAGAGTGGAGATGATCTGATATGAGAGGCTTTTGCTGAAGAATAGAATTGTATCCGTATACCTCGGTGAAACCCAAGACGAGCGCAGGAAGACGAGACCCTATTTTAATGACTTTGTACCTGACAGATGACTGCGGAGCGCACGCTGGATCACATTGCCCTGACTTTGTCTCTTGCATCATCAAAAGCATGGATTATTAATAGTCAATATGAATAGTTAATTTGTTTTGATGGCGACCTGCAACCACAAACTCCAAACTCACTTTTTACGTCAACGCAGGACGTGCAGAAATGTCTCGGATTACGTGAGTTTGTGGCAGTAAAACATTTCATACAGGCAAGAAAAGCGAGTTTATTTGACTTTTTGATTCGATAAAAGGTTGTACAGTTTATAAAGTGCGTAGTACAGTGGTATTTGTGTAGCGCAGTTCGTATCCAAAGTCATTCAAAGTCTTCCTTTAATCCAAACTCTCATCTCCGTGATTTGCATGTGCACTTTAAGTTACACCAGATGTCCTACCGTAAAGGTTTAACATGATTGGATAAAAGTTTGGACAGTTTATATAGTGTCTGGTGCAGTATTTGTATAGCGCAGTTCGTACCAAAGTCATTCAAAGTGCTTTACAGAATAATCTTCCTTTCATCCAAACGGTCATTTCTGTGATTTGCATGTAGACCGTAAAAGTTTAACATGATTGGATAAAAGGTTATAGAAAAAGACAATTTATAAAGTGTCTGGTACAGTATTCGTATAGCGCAGTTCGTACCAAAGTCATTCAAAGTGCTTTACAGAATAAGAAACACATTAAAATCATAATGCAAGCGAATTAAAACATAAATAATCATCATAAAATCAATCAATAAATCAATCAAACTTTATTTATATAGCACTTTACAACAGCAAAAACTGAACCAAAGTGCTTTTCAAGTGCGTTAAAATGTAAAATGTAAAAACAACAACAACAAAAATTCTATATACAAAACAACAAACAATAAAAACGGTCATTAGCTGAAGGCAGTAGTGACTGAGCGTAACTCCAGGGGCAAGACAGAAAATCAACTTTAAAAGACAAAAGAGTGTAGAATAAAAGCCTTTCAGTCACATGTGCAGCTAAATAATAAACATACAGAATCATAGCGGTGTCAGATGCACAGAATTCAGCTAAAAAGCAAGTAAAAACAGGGAACTTTTCAGTAAACTTGTGACTTAGAACATTCACACATTTTTGCACAAAATTTGCTTAGCTTTTTTTTATCCATTATGCAATGTTTTCACAATGACTGTTTGTGGCTAAAATAGCAACTTACGTACATTTTTGACTCATCTGGTTTGCGCAGACGGAAACTGCACGCTCAAAGTGCCATAAAACGAGTCAAATGTTTTTTTGTTTTTTTTTAAATAAACAGATTTTCGCGTTGCGTGCGTTTCGATCTGGGCCCGGTCTCGGCGTAATAAATGGCGTCGGGCCGGGTGATGAGTACACATGCACATGATACATTAAAAGTCCCATAGCTCGCACACCCGGCAAAGCTCCCGATCAATGTGAACAGATAGTTAAGCCAGGCCTCTAAAAATCAATGAGCAATTCATGTCCTTGATCACACTGTGTCATTCCCCTCAATGTTAGAGACTGAAGAGGAGGCAGGCCCGATACACACAGGAAGTACACTACCACTGTCAAAACGTACACCATACAACTCTACTTTTCTCGTACTTTTACCGGACCGTCTTCTACAAACCTATCAGCGCGTGCAAAGAGGTGAACGCGTCTTATAATATAGGGGGAAAATAACTTTTTACAGGAACCCAAAATAGCCCGGACTCGTATTTCAAAGCCAGTGATTTGGAAAAGGACACTAAAGTGGGCTGTTGGAAAGTTGAAATAGTGTGTGAGGGGTTTTTTTGCAGCCTAAATATAGTTGTCATTAAAATAGTGAAACTGATAACGCATTTGGCACTTAAAAATCATCCAAACTGACATCTGCGTGTAGACTTGAAGTTATACCAGATGCCCTACCACTAAGGTTTAGCGTGATTGGATAAAAGATTGTAGAAATATACTGTTTATAAAGTGTATCGTGCAGTATTTGTATAAGGCAGTTCGTCGTAAAATCATTCAAAGTGCTTTACCAAATAATCTTCCTTTCGTGCAAACTGCCATTTTGTGATTTGCATGTAGATTTAACTTATACCAGATGCCCTACCACAAAGGTTTAGCGTAATTGGATAAAAGATTGTAGAAAAATACTGTTTTTAAAGTGTACGGTACAACGATAAAGCCGGAAATCGGGTTTGTCAGTGAGACCAGACCCACCAGTTGAGAATCCTGCTTCCAACCGTGCAAATCGGGACAGTGTCAGGATAGAATGACAACTTAAATAAAAGCAGATGAAAATCCAGAGCTTGAAAATAGTCGCTCTGCCCTTATTAATGCCATTAGTGTAACAGTCAAAAAGCATCAAATCAACCGCTGACCGAAGCCTCCGCCGTAGTGACAGCGTCGCGTCCAGAACCATTTGGGCGTTTTGCGTTGACGAGCTTAACCGTGTCGTAAAATAACCCCAAAACAGCACTCGTTTTGATTTTTAATACCTTTAAAACATATTCGGATGTGTCTTAATGAGCAGAATTAGCCTCGGTTAAGCTAAAGGCGTCGTCACTGTCTTGTCTCTTCCTCTTGGGCGCTTGTCACTCACACTTCTCCAAGAATAGCCACAGTCTGACCAATCCAGCGCGATTTATGACGGCATTATTTGGTTCCTCTTTCGCTATTGGTGGTTTTTTCGGATAGTGGAGTGTGATGATGTCACGCTCCCAGACGGTCGAGGGGGAACAAGAGCCAGTTTTCCCTGTTGATAACATTGCACTTTTTGTTGAAATATCTAAAAAGTACATCCACAAATGCACATCCTGACCGTGCCTTTTATGACTCGACCTTACATCCCGCTTTTTTCATCTCTAACCAAGTTAAGTTACACCAGATGCCCTACCGTAAAGGTTTAAGCGTATGGCACAATGATATTTCTACAGCACAGTTTGTACCCAAAGTCACTCAAAGTGGTTTTCCGATGACGTTTTTTGGTTCCCCTTTCGCTATTGGTGGTTTTCAGACGCTAGCGTGTGATGACGTCGTGCTCCCAGTTGGTGCGCAAGACCCAGTTTTCCTTATACAATGTACTTTTTGTTGAAATATCTGCAAATTAAAGTCACAAATGTTGGAACTTGACCATTTCTATTGCGACTGGACCTTAAATCTGGCTATTTTACAACAAAACGCATCTGTATTAAACACGATTAGCCTTTAGAAAGTTGTGATGTCCCCTGAAAACCCAACCATGACTCTATTCTGCCTTATTTGTGCAGCAGCCTGTGTGGGAAATTGCGTATGAGTTGTAACAGTTGCTTGGCCTTAACAGGTGGCTATCCTTTATGGTTTATTATACTGCTAACATTTGAAGGGGTCGCTTAAATACCACAGATTTGGGGGTAGAGAGAAAGAAGAGCGAGGAGGAGGAGGTGGAGGAGGAGGAACGGAGTGGGCCTTCAGAACAGTTGTCGTCTGTCAGAGGGTCGGTCAAGAAGCAGGAACAGTTGCTTTGCTTTAGCGTTGAGGTGAGCTGAGCCAGTTTCCACCAGCTGTCACACGCTCCCTTTATACTTTTGTTTTTCTAAAAAGCGCTTGGTCTTTTTGGCGTTTTGCAATAAAGCATAAATGAATGTTTGTGGCGAAAGGAGAGAGGGAGGGCAGAGGAGGGGGAGTCACTCACGACGCCAGCCGTGTGTGTCCTCCCCGAGACGGCTTACATGTCTCATCAAGCGCCAATCATAAGCGGCACGCGGGAGCTTCGTCTTTTCATTTACCGAAAAGGTCTGCTGGTTTTTCCTCGATGTTTGCACTCTAAAAAAACTGGAGATCGTTTAAGATTTCAGTAAAGGTGACTCGTTTTCGCCGCAAACCTTGTGTAAATCTGCAGGATGAACAGGCGTTTGTAACTACGCCTGTCTCGATAATGACGATATCGACTTCAATATACGTTAGATTCAACAATGATTTACGGGGGACAATATTTATCGTTGGGAATTTTCCTTTGGACTACTGGGGAACTTTACTTTTCTGAAGATTTGAGCTGTAAAAGGTTGATTAAATAACTTCTACGCCTAATATATGCCTCTCATGTTCATTCAAATACTGCACATTTAGACTTTGGTTTAATTAAGAGGCTTCAATTATCACATGCAATGATTTTTTTTACATTTTTATCTTTAAATAAAATAAAATCGACACTTAAAAACCACGCAATCCACTACAGAATCCACACATCGAACATACAGATGCCAATTCATTACTATACTGTGGCGTACGCATCCACGCTATGGCTCTCGTTGGTGTATTTTTATGTCGTTTGCATGGTGTCGATAAAATATTTAAAAAATCAAGACATGCGTAACCAAAGTCTGAACATTTTTTGTCACGTTTATTTTATTTTTTTTAAAGAATTTGACCGAAATTTTAAATCTCGAAGTCGCGCAGCAGAAAACGCATCGATTTGCAAACCCCCTGCGTACCACGAACACGCCATCCATCGCATCCCTCCAGTCGTACAGTCGGTTCGGTGCTGGTTCTACTCCTCTCAGTATCGCTCGTTCTAACGCTCCCCCCTCCGCCCCCTCCCCCCAATCCATCTGCATCATGTCGATCTGTCAGACTGCCAGTGTCTGTTCCAATTAGATTCCACTTAATACACGTAACCTCGATTAACACGCAATCAAGCCCAGATAAATCACCTCCTTTGAGCCCCCCCTTTCTCCCTGCTTCTACCGTGTTCCTCTGCACGGCTCCAGTTTTTTAACCAACAATCTCTCTTTGTCTTCTACGATCGCCACGTTGAGCTTGGAATCGCGAAGCTTTGAAACAGTTCCGCTTCCTTTGGCATTTAACTACCTCCATTTCTTTCTTTTTTTTTCATTCGTAATTCTTCTTCTTCTTCTAACTCGGTGTCTCACTAGCGGCGGACCGGTGCTGCTGACCTCCTCAACCCCCGAAGATGAAGGTGTCTTAATTACATCTTTGGTTAAAAAGCTACAAACGGCGTTGCGAGGGTTTCTCAGTGTTGCACCCGGGCTGTGTAGTCTATTGTGTGTATGACCTTTTTAGCTGGCGGAGAATTGGTTTGACTAGATTACAAATTAAGACATAGTACCAGACACTTAGAACGCGAGTCTGTTAGGGCGGGAGTTCTGTTACTGAAGAAAAACACGAACATGGGCACCTTTTAAAGCAAACTCAAGCATCTCACGCTCGCTGTTTGTTCCCATATCTATAAAATATAAAGTTGCGTTTGTTTTAATACCCACAATGGAGTAAGTTTGACGCCACTGGCAAAAAAAAAAAAAAGAAAAAAATGCTATAGAAGCGAGGATTCAGCGCCAATTATAATTCTTTTAGCAAAGTTAATAATTTACAGTGTTTATGCTAATAGCCGGAAAGGAGGACCATAGAATAAGCAAACAGCAAAAACACTAAAAATACAAATGAAATGAGGAAAACAACCCGGGGCAGTGGAAACGCACACACAGCACTCTCGGGGTCTTCTTTTATTAATCGCTGCTAAAAGTGCTAGCATTGACATGTTGAACAGATTAGCCTCTTTAATAACGGGGCGGGTCAACGTGGCCCGAGCTGATCCACGAGGAGAGGCTGTCCAGAGGGCGATAGTCTGGTTTCATATCAGGACCTGCCCCTGCCCCTGTGCGCTCAGAGACACACCCCCAGCCATGGTACAGTAATGGACGCACAAAGAGCTTCAAGTGTGCTTTCCAAAACTGGGTTAGGACGTGGGTTGGCGGAAGTGTCGGAAAGCGAACGCTGATCTAGACCGAAACTAGCACGAGTGAAGTGTTAATATGGAAAAATGCAGGACGATAAACAGGACGACATTGGATCTTTCGTGAACAGCGTTAGAATGATCTGTTTAGTGTTGAAAATGACATTCTGGAGTTAAAAAAAAAAAGTGTTGTTTTTGTTTTTTTTATCATTGTGGTCGCATCAAGACAAGGGCTGTGTTGGTTTTCTAGCATTAAAATGTGTTATTGTTGTACTTTTACATCGAAAATCTGCACTAATTGCATCATTTATGGTAAAAAATATATATATTCCAGGATATATTAAAAGAATCTGTCCAACATAGCCCTCTCCATGTGCTATTACCCACTTCATAAACCCCTGTAGTGTCCTGTAGTACAGTGTATACAGTTTAAAAGGGCTCGGTCTCAGTCCCAGCGTTTGGCTTCACACGGCGACAGCTTGTGTCACAGGCGCCGGGGCTGCCGCTGCTCTTCAACATTAATGCTTTTAAATATCTGCGCGCTAGTTGGAGCTGACAAGGCCTGCCGGTGTGCGCTGTGTAAATAGGCCTGGATTTAAAATAAATGAAGCTATGAGAGCAGCTCAGGCTGATCCACGGCGTATCTGAGCTGTTGCCTTGTCAGCTCCGGGCTTTTCACACGCCAAAGACGAGCTAACAGACAAACGAGATGGCAGAATTATACGTATAGGATCTATAGTTACAAGTGTAGTGCGATGTCAGCGAAAAGCAATTAAAAAGTTGTGCGGGTTTTATGTAATTAGTATCGGGTGCAAACAGAATGAATATTGAATTGACACCCAATCGCTCGCTGTCCTGTCCCTTTCAATTTAGAAAAAGCTACAAGAAGTTTTCCATTACCTTATTTATTCTGGTTTCTGAAATACGAGGAAACAGAAGTGAAGAATGTTGAGCTAATGCACGGGTTTCAGAGTGATAAACACGTGCGACTGTTGCCATGGCAATCAACAAAATATTCTAGTTTTTAAATGGTCAAAAGTCCTCATAATGGTGCCTATAACCATGAATATCACTTACTCGCTTGAATAACCCAATACTTTATCCATTAACTGATATATTTATTGCATATCTTTTGTTTGATAGTTGCCTAAACTATTTTAAATCCAAATATTTGTCTTTCTCTTGACATTTGTGCTGGAATCCCCCCGTCTCTCCCTCGTTCCCTCACTCAGTCCTCGATAAGTTGATCCTGTTTTTCGCTCTTTCCCAGAGAAATAACGCTGATGAGTTCTAGCAGCTTCAGCCGGGCCATGGGCAAATATAATGAGTGTTTTTGTAGACGTCACTGGCGATTATCTCCCCTGCGCGTTTTGGGTGAATGTGGTGGATTTAGGAGGCTCCTGCCCCCATTGTGCTGACATCATCCTACAACAAACACATTCAAATCGTTTAAAACTTCCCAGAGAAGAGTGTGAAACAGCCAAACCGCACAAGTCTGGGAAAAATAGGCCGGGGGACAAATGACACCACAGATTGAATAATAGGATTGTGTATTAAAACCAAATTTCGAAACAATGCAAGTATTTTTTTCATTATAAACCACAAATACTTTTCATTTGCACTTTTTTCTTCTACATTTTAAGATTTGCTGCTGCCATAAATTGTGAAATCTGCAGTTTTCTTTGCTGAAATTGTAAAGCGGGAATCATCTTTGACCATTTTAGAAAACATTTTGGAATCACTTTGGAGTCATATCCGAACCCGTAGACGCTAACTCCTTTATAGACTTTGACGTGGAAACTCCTCTGTAAGGAAAATCTCAGAAGGCATATAAAAAGTGAACTCTAAGTCGGGCTTGATATAGCTGCACTTTTATAGATAGAAAGTCAGATTAAAGGGCAACAGTGTCCAGTTTCCTGAGCCAGCCGCCTGGTGGAAAATCTGTTTTGATACTGATACCACTATGAACGCACCAGACAAGGCACAATGACTCCTCTATATTTTATAAACATCATCAGTGACTTGCATTGGATTTCACTTTTACCTGTCCTAAAGTTTATGCTCAAAAATAAGACACGGCTTTTAAAAGTGTGAACTCGTCGGGGTTCATAGTAATGCCGAGAAAGCCTCAATTTCTTGTAATAAATAAAGTTTATATCAGCGCCAACAAAACACACCAATAAATGTTTATGGGTATTAAGAATTCACAGCATGATAAACCATTTTCACACCGTAAATTCTGGCTGTTTATTAACTTTGGTACTTTGTAACAGAGCAATATCGCTGGAGTTTGTGAAGGGGAATTTTCAATATATAGTTTGTCATTGGAAAATGCAATTCACTTTTGTAAACTGTTAGAACTAGTGCAAAATAGTGCAGTGATATAGTGGCAAAAGAACCTTGATTTTTACAGCAAGGGTGACAAAAGTGCTTAAAACACACTCCTCTCATTTCAGCTGATATTTGTGTCATGAAACATCTTGACATACCATTAAGAGTGTTGTGCATAACACTCTAATAATAATAATAATGAGCATTTTAAAGTCCATTCAGAGCTGACCACTCACTGGAGGTGGAGGGTCCAGTACATTCTGTGACATCCTTGGTGTTGCCCTTCTTTATTTGTTGTACATTTTATCCATAAGATAAGCTCGTGTGCGCCTGGTTTCGTCAGCTGTCCCGCCACTCACCCACCCGTGACCTTGTGAAATGAACACGGCAACGCGCCGTAGTGACTGAGAGGAGGCAGTGCGGAGTGCGGAGGTGCGCAGAGGTGGGTGGAGGGGTGTGTGGAGAGGGGGTGGAGGAGGGGGTGGACGGGGTGGGAGCACTGCTAAAGGCCTCTGCCCAGCCAACGTAGCCCGAAGTGACAGGATTAGCTGCGCCCCGGTGAGCAGGGCTGCTACTCCGAGTGTGCGTGTGTGTGTGTGAGAGAGAGAGGGGGGGGAGAGGGGGAGAGACTGAGAGAGAGAGAGAAGAGAGAGAAGAGAGGACCCTCAACTGCTGCTCACCACCAGCTGAGCAGCGCAGCCCAGTCACAGCACAGTCACAGCACAGTCACTGAGAGAGCTGGTGCCAGAGCACACAGAGCACGGTGAGACAGGGGACCAGTCACGGAGGGACAGAGACACTGAAGGGGGCTGGTGGGCGGGCAGCTGGGGTTAAAGCCAGCGCGAGGTAGAAATTAACCCATTAAATTGAATTAAAGAGGCAGTCTTCATTTGGCCCAAGAATGATGGATTTGTATAATTAACAGTGTTAATGCAGACTGGCTGGAGCACGGACTGGGCATTCTACGTAAAGAGAGCAGTGTGTCCTGAGATCTTACAAATATAAGAATATGCAGAAGTGTAAGAGCTTGAGTATTATTGTAGTAGTATTGAGTGTGACTCTGAGTGTCCCCAGTGAACTTGTCAGTCTGATACGTTGAGCGTTATTGCTCGGCTGGAGTGAGTACATTTCACTACTTTCACGTCCTCATCTCTAGACCTAATTATGGCAGTAGTGCTTTCAGTTTGCGCGCTGCACAAACCCTATCTGCATGTCCTTAATTCTTGATGATGTGTCGGCCTCAGGCAGTGGCTGTGATGGAGAGGAGCCTGTGTGCCAAGTACAAGTGATGTGTGAGCGCAGGCCACAAGGCCTCAGACTCTGCTGCTGCTGCTGCTGCTAGTGCAGCCTCTGCTGCTGGTGCAGCCTCTGTGGAGCAGATTTACAGGCCACAGTCTGCAGCTTGTCTATTACTGAGGAGGTAATGGCTAATCCTGACGAAAGGAGCAGTTAGCCTCATGTACATGTTCACACTCACTGGTTTGGTTCATCCTTTTATATGGTGTTTATATGGGCTCAGTGTTGGGGGTCAACCAGTGTCATTTTTCACTGGATTGTGGGTCGAGTAATTGTTTTGACAACTCTCCAAGTGTGCGTTCGTTTGGATGGTGTGTAGTGCAGCTTACCTGGGCCTGATTAGGCACAGAACGTCTTAAGTAAGGGGATCAAATAATTTGATGCTACTTTCCTCCTTTATAAAAAATTACCACAGTGGTGGGATGTGTGTGTAAGTGAGAGAGTGATAGACTGTGTGGAAAAAAACAATCTCATCAAGCAGGAGGCCGTTTGCTTAGAGCTGACAGTCTTTGTGTATGTAAATGAAGAATTTAGACTAATGGAGTTGAACCATTTCTAATTTTGTGATGGCAAGAGGATTTTGATTGAAAGTAATTAAGCAAGCTAGCTGTAAAATTAATTAAAGCCAAAGGAGGGGGGGCTTTTATTGGATTGGATAGCGATATAGCTGCTGTCAGGCAGGGGGACAAATGGGGGTGACCTGGATTCTCTGCCCTCCCTCCTCCCACGCGGGACTTTTATGTCACTTTAATCTCCTTAGAGCGGCTGGTGTGCATTTGTTCGAAATAATCAAGGAAATATGGTCAGAAATTGTCAGCTTTCAGATCTAATTTACCTGACAGCGGCGCGAGTGTGTGTGCACGCGCGCGTGTGTGTATGTGCGCGCGTGTGGCAGGTCTCTCTCCTCAGCTCTGTGGAAAATGCTTTTGACAGTCGCAGGCATGTGGCTGCATGTGCCGGGGAGACTTGGGTGGTTTTAAGATGGACATTTGAATGAGGCTGTTTGGCCCGGCTTAGCACCTCTGACACTGGAGCTCGCACACACACTAACATGCTTAATTGCCTCAGTAACATATTCCGAGTGTTTGGCTGCAGCCGCTCCTCTTAGCTCTGCCTCTGCAGGTACCAGCCAGCACAAGCAGATTACAGCCATGACAAAGCCTGTTACAGCTACTTAACCACTGACAAATAAGATTGTCCAATGCTGCGCACATAGAAAGGGTTTTCAGCACACAAAGTATCGTTTAGATTTTCATATATTTCCCTTGTTTCCGACTTTCATTTGGAGCTTATGGCACATTGTGGAAGTGTGGAGCTATCACCCACCTGAGCGTTATCATTTGTGCTAAACTAATAACTAGTCATAACGTGGCCGTGCTAATGTCCTGCGACATGTATATGGCTTTAGCAGGATGGGGCCCATATTAAAGGTCCACAGGGTGTCCCATGCAGGGCTGGTGCCACTTCCTCTAAAGCCCTTCTGTCAGTGTGCTGCTGGTGCTGTGTGCACCCCCTGACGATACACTTAATTACGGCCGGGCCAGACTCTCTCCTCCTGCCCTGTGCTCACGGAGCAGCCGCTCTGCCATGGGCCCTAACAGGATTAGCCCTGTGAAAACAGGACCTCAGCTCCAGAATCTGCACCAGCTTCATCTGCCCAGAGGACCCCCGTCTGCCGCAGACCCACCCCCCATAGACGCTGCACCCAGGCTCCATTTTATCAATTAATGTAATAAAAGGTGGAACAAAGCGCTTTCTTTCCCCTCTGTAATTAGAGGCCTGGATCTCCTGAGGACAGACATTCTTGTGCCCAAAAAAAGCTGGTTGTCACCCCCCTCACTGCGCCTCCACTCAGGCGGAACATGGCTGCTCGATGTATAAGGGTGATAATGTAAATGTAGTGTATCTGCCAGGCTAAAGCAGCCAGTGGTTCTGCAGGAGCTTTATCTAAGTGTGAACAAATGAATGTAGCATTTGAAGAGTGCTACATTATTAACTCTAATTGATACCTTTATAACAGTATACGTCGGCTGTTACCTCCACTTTGACTTGCTTGAGTAGCTGCACCCTGAATCAGTGTCCCTATTTTAACACGTTACGTGTCACCACACACTGTTAACAAATGTGATAAAAGCACCTGAATCGAGAACATCAGCCTATGTGTGTTTTTGTCTGTTAAGGTGAGATCCAGAAGTCGTGTGTCTTCACGGGTGTGAAAGAGAGAGACCGAGCAGCCGCCCGCCCGCCTGTGCTCACTGTCACTGGAGCTTTGGATAGAAATTAGTTTTACAACATATGCAAATGTTCCCCCCTCGAAAAAATAACTCAGGTCTTTAAGTGACAGGTTGATATGTGATTAAACGACAATTAGAGTGCTGAAAATACGTGTCGGCAGTAGGTCAAGCACTCTGCCGCTGCACTAAAAGGTAGCAGAGTATTGAGGAGAAAACACTCCCAGGCGGAGGCCACGAACAGGACCCCAAACAAATTAGAGAGGTTTAGAGAGGTGAAGAGGAGCGCGGTCCCACTCTGCTCTGCACAACACAACAGGAGAGAGATCTGCCTCATCAGAAACATACAGGGACCTTCCCCTGTACTTTTACAACAGAGATTTAAATGTAAGCGCAGATACATTTTTGAACTTATAGTAATACAGCTGGAAATATAACTGCACATTTGATCACTCACTGTTTGTCTTTTTGATTTTAAAGTCATTATTTCCTTTCTTTTTAATTTTAAACATACCAGACTGCACCCCCTCTGTCTGATTTGGCCTTTGTAAGTTGACCTACAGCAGGCCGGAGCTGCCCTTTGAGTTGAAAGTGCAGGGCGGACATGAGTGCGGGCTCCCGTGTCTCTCTGTGTTCCCCAGTAGCGCACACACACACACACACACACACACACACACACAGATAGACCCTCACAGAGACGTACAGGCTGCCACATTAAAGGGACGGTTCTTCTGCAGCAGATGGGCCAGTGCCTGTAATCCCCTTTGAAGCCACATTGGCCAGTGAACATCTCCAAAGCCTCCGCAAAAAAAAAACTTGAGCTACTTTTCCTTTAACTGACCCCAATTGGAGCAGAGCTGTCAGCTGTCAGAGCCGGTTAAGACTGACTTTACCGGGACAGAACGAAGAGCTCCACACAGCAAAAAAAAACAACTTCTTACTGGTGTCACTTTTTTAATCCAAAAGGCCGACAAAAAGTAATCACACTGTTTAAATATATCATCTTACAGTTCATTGTGTTACTCTACATGAACGCAAGAAACAGGCAAAATGTCCCAACAAAATGATATGAAGAAATACAGACATAGATTTAATAGTAATTGTAAAAGTACTGCACACTAGTTATTGCATCTGATGTTTAAATATATCTTCTTCCAGTTCCTTCTGTTGTCAAAAGTATAAATTTATGACAAAAATCAATGCAAGATGAAGGCAAAATGTCCCAACGAAATGATATGGAGAAATACATGCATAGATTTAATAGTAATTGTAAAAAAAAAAAAAAAAAAAAAAAAAAAAAAAAAAAAAAAAAAGTACTACAAACTAGAAATTTGATGTTTAAATATATATATAATTGCAATGCCTTGTGTTACTCACAAAAATACAAATTCATGACTTGTGAATGAACGCAAGAAACAGGCAAAATGTCCCAACAAAATGAAGAACTAAAAACTGAAGAAATACATACACAGATTAAGTAGTAATTGTAAAAGTACTACAAACTAGGAATTGCATCTGATGTTTAAATATATCTACTTCTTGTGTTACTGTCAAAAATGCACAAGAAAGAGGCAAAATGTCCCAACAAAACGATATGAAGAAATGCATATACAGATTTAATAGTAATTGTAAAAGTACCACAGACTAGGAATTACATCTGATGTTTAAATATATCTTCTTCCAGTTCCTTGAGTTGTCAAAAGTACAAATTCATGACTTGTGAATGAACGCAAGACAAAAGAAAAGTGTCCAACAAACTGAAGAACTAAACACTGAAGAAATACATAAATAGATTAAATAGTAATTGTAAAAGTACTACAAACTAGTAATTTGGTGTTTAAATATATATACTTCCAGTTGCTTGTGTTACTGTCAAAAATACAAATTCATGATTTGTGAATGAACACGAGAAACAGGCAAAACTAGACAAAAAACTAAAACAAACTGAAGAACAAAAAACTGAAGAAATACATACACAGATTTAATAGTAACTGTAAAAGTACTACAAACTAATAATTGCATTTAATGAGACACTTTATGACTATTTTCCTTAGATAAACAAAGTGATTTTACTCACTTAAAATCGTATTGACACTCAAATGAAAGTTTAATAATCTCGTTTTACGGCGTGGCGGCCCGTTATGTGTCTGCCCACTATACCATAATCTACGCACTTATTCCCGGTTCATCTTTCCTCCCACTCTGTAATATCGAGGTCCAGATGGTGGAGGTGGCCTAAGAGGCTTACATTTCATCAAAGCGCTCACCTTAATCATGGCCAATAGACTCAAAAGACGGTTTCTACCTGTTGACAGTAAACAAAGAATATATTAAAGACAGTGGCACTAAAGCCTTGTAATTCAGAGCACAGATCGTCTTTGTCAGCTTCGAGTATGACGCGATTTTACCTTTTTAATAGTCTTTTGTGCGCCTGGCGGAGCGATAGAGCGGGAGAGAGACGAGTGATTGAAAAAAGACTTGAAAGTGGTTTATTAAATGGAATCCCCCAGACAGAAATGAGCTGAGTAATAGAGATTTTAGCACAATTTTACTCAATTTAAAACATTTTTACCAAGAGAGCAATCCGTTAGCAATTTGTTCAAACGTTCCGCACATTCCCATTTATTTTTCCAAAAGGATTACAGAAACAGAATGCTTGATCGGAACCAAATTTTCCATGATTTATGAAAAATAATTTGGCTTTTTGATATAGATTCTGCATTTAACCTATGTTTTATAAGCAATATTTACGTCTAGATTTTTTTTGTTATCAGTTTCGCTCTTATGTCTATATCAGTTTCCAGCACCGGGCCCCCCGATTAGCGCCCCCTAGCTGTGACGTTCGAACCTTTGACGCTTACGTTCGCTTTGATAACGTTGCGATCATGTGAGAGCTTTACGGGATAATGCTCACGTTTCTACAGGTCTGCTGAGATGCATGTACGCGGCTAATGGGATTTAAGATTTTTTTTGCCCTCTCTTTCTCTCTCTTCCTCCCTCCCTCTCTTCTCCCCCTCCCTTTCTCTCTCCCTATGGCGTTATGGGGCTGGCAGCTGAACTTGAACGGATGCGCCTGGTGCTGAGTCGTGCGCGGGACTATTTCAAGACTGAAATGCGATTGTTTTAATACTTTAATCCACCTGTCCTTGGCTTTGAGGATGTTGCAGAAGTCGCCTAATTATTTCAGTGCCCTCTATCTGCTCGCTATACCGCTCTGAAATACAGCAGACACAGCACTAAAGACGCCCATAAGTACACGGACTGGAGAATTATAAGGCAAACACTCACTTCCAGAGTTTTATGATCGCGCACGGGGGAAAGTTGGGCGAAGATTTGGCGTGAAAAATCATAACGGACCTAAAGTTCTGCGTAATTATATCTGTGATTCATTTTTACATTTTATTTTGTGGTGTTACTGCGATGATAAACAACTTTGGGGGAGACTAGGAAAAGCTCGTACAACCTCTGAGCTCCATTTTTAATTTAATCTTTGGAATGACTGTGTTCGTTTTGCATTAAGTCAACGATACTTCTCTATGTTGAATACACAGCAATGTCGGTTCATCCGGTCCGGCCTTTGCTCGAAGAAGTAACGCGCCCTGTCCGAGGCTTTGAGAACCACAATTACACACAGAACTGAATAATTTAAAGAGCGTAATTATTGACCTCTATTAGAATTCCTTTGAAAGCTACATTAAGATATAGAAACGCACCGTACAGGCTGGGGAATGTGGTGGAGTACTATGGATATATATATATAGGGAGGAGTGGAACAGGCCTGGGATAATGCAATATCCTACTTCCTGTAAACCCCTGACGTTCCCGCTCACTTAACCAACTTTTGGATTGTATTATTTGAACGACAAAAGCTTGAAATTGTCTAATATTTCAAAATAAATCAGTTTTATTCAACATTTTGAAGCAGTAAAGTGTTTATGATCTAGTTTTTCTCGTCAAAACCAGACCTGGAGTTGTGTTTTGTTTCATTCGCTCACGTTTAACGCACAAACCCTGCACGTTTCGGCTGAGTTCTCAGACAGGAAACGCTCTGTTCCACCTTGTGATGTCATCATGTGGTTATACAGGAAGTGCTCCATTGTGTTTTTAAACTCTGCACACCTCCGCTAGAATCATTTGGATGATTTCAGCTCTGGAATTGACAATCTCTGCTAAACTAAAGGCAGCTGTTAACTTGAAAACGACCACTTTATGACATCACAAGGTGCAATGGAGCGTTTTGAGCTATGGAGATTGCTCGGACATGTGTGAATGAAGCAAAACGCAACTCGAGGTATGTTTTTTGAGGACGTAACAGCATTATAACATGATTTAAAGAGTCAAAAGAGTCAATTTCGTGTAATATAAGACCTTTAAAATCGCAATTCGATGTCTTTTTCTCTCAAAATCGTACCTCCTCATCCCCTCGTCTAAGCAGTCCGTGCCAGAGACAGTGCTGCCAGCCTGGGACGCAGTGACTAAGGGGGTGGGGGAGCAATAGCTGGATGCATACAGAGGGGTGTTCTGCGGGTTAACTGTCCCTCAGGGGGCTATCACCACACTGGGCTAGCTTCCCTGCTGGTGTCCCCTGCCCCTCCATTGACAACTAACCTCCAACACATTAGCAGCCAGTCGCAGCAAACTCTACGCTAATCTATGAGGAAACAATGAGAGAAATGCCTCAAAATTTGAATATAGCGTGAGCGATGCGGGTGAGGGGCGCTCAGGGTACCGCTCTAGTATCGGGGGAGGATGCACGGCCAGCGGGCAGTTTTAATTAAAAGAAAATATTTGTGTTTGCGTTCTATCTCAGTATGGGACGATTTGTAGACGCAGATTTGAAACGAGGGGACGTGGACGGGGCTTAGCGTGCGGCGGCGTTTGCGGACATCGTAGGCCTATACCGTTATGTTTCAGCGTGAAGAATTTCTCAAATGAACTTCCAAACACATCAGCACCCCGTATCCGGCAGTGTGGGAATGTTTAGATTGGGACCCAAGCGTGTTATTTCTGTTACATGGAGACAGAGGGAAGCCCAAACTGCGAGCGTAGCAAAAATAAAAATCCAAAAGTTTCTTAACAAAGCCCCGTGTGTTGACGCTGTAGTGGCCGTGATAACATGGCCAGTTCACAACGCGATCCTCATTATGAACACATGGACTGGCAGGCTCTGGGCATCTCACTGGTGTCACCAATATTTATATGTATCCAGCAGTGACAGCCTGCAGAGAGCGGGAGCCAAAAGGAGCGTACAGTGTTGTCGGCCTGTGAGGAAGACTATAATTACTGTCTGGCCGTTCATCTAGTCAGTGTATAAAATAGTGTTTATCCAGTAGCACGGCTGCAGAGGGAGGGCCGCCGTGTACGAGTCAGACAGCCACGGCAATCAGCAGGAGAATCGTGACTCTTCTTTTTCTGCTCAAACGCCTTTTCTCTCCCAGTCTGAGGCTTTGTACATGAGAGCCCTCAACACTCCCCCTCACAAATAAACATAAAAGCCTCATTTGTTAGCAGGCTGGTTTCAGGCCCAAGCAGCAGAATATTGTTGAGGAAAAGTAATGCTTTGTCAAATGTTGACATGTGTAGCAAACACGGGCCTGTGAGAGCCGCTACAGAGCACAGAGCCGACTGTCAGCGCGTGAGGGAGGAGGCTACGGAACAAGATTAGCTCCAAATGGCCCTCCTTCCCCCATCCATACTGTGCATAATGTGGGCCTGTGCCATGCTAAATGATCACATCCACTCAAATATTTCTCTTCTGTTTTCTCAAAGCCCTACGTCACGGTAAGGTGTGTACCCATGTAGCACATTTGAGTCCCGTTCACGTCCGACACCTCAGGGTGCCCCCTTTAGCTGTGGGTCAGGGTGACAGTGGCAGGGGGAGGACACAACCTGCCCCTTAAGAATAAATCAAAATTGGAAAACAACATGCAGGTCTGGCTAATACAGGAACACTGGCAATATGCTGATGTTTTGCTTTGCACACTGTGTTTGCTAAATTGCCTTTGACTGCGTGCATCAGTAATGAAACTTTATGTCCTTGTGGAGAGGGCAGCAAGTCCGTTCCAGTTAGGACCAGGACCATCTCTGCTGTCGGGCTTTGTAAGACTTTTCTCTAATACACATCCTTATGAATAAATGAAGCCCATGAAGTCATTTTTTCCATATTTGTGTAAATTGCTTTAAAAGCATTTTATCATGTCATAAAAACGCGCAATTGATCTGCTGGGCTTAGCCCATTGGACAGCTGTGTGTTTTGTTAATGGCCACTTTGCTCCAAGCAGCTTATTAAAAAATTTATATATAAACGCTAAAATTGCATAAATTATTTAGATACAGTAAGCATTTTTTTGCTGTGTCCGTGCAGGGAGGGGCTGTTATCAGTATGGAAATGCACCTTAGTATATTATGTATAGAAATATAGTCATATATCTGTCCAGACACATGTGTCCTCCTCACGGCTCCCCCTCTCCGGCAGAGGCGCAGAAAAAAGTATATATTTTTTGATGACTTCGTTTCAGCAACCGCGGAATGTCACCCATATCCTGGTTGATTGTACTTGTGAGTTTTATGATGTTTTTCCATTGATTTGTTTCCCCGGCGCAGCTGCCGACCTCTATTGAGGGACGAACGTAATCAGCGCTGACGCAAATTAGATGGTTATTCGTTTCGAAAATTGACAGAAAAACAATAAAAAAGATGAAATGCTCCCAAATCAATAGATATAATGAAATTCAAATAATCCGAGAGATGAGGTCTCCATGGCAACTGATAATGTGGAAAAGAAAACAATTTAATAAAGGACAGACACGCTTTGAAAACAGATTGGGGAGGGGGCGGCAGTAAAGCGCAGAGGAGAGATAGAGGGATAGGGCTGAGGGCTGAGGGGGGGCAGTGTGGCTGTAGAGCAGCTCCAGAGCGTGTGAAGGATCTGTGTCTGTCCCAAGGACACCGCAATAATTAGAAAAGCTTTCAGGCCAGAAAGTGCAGATTCAGGTTTTAATACACAAAATTATTTCAGGGGCAGTGAATCGGAAAACCATTTGTTGGTGACCTTCCTGAGAGGCCTCCCCCTCCCGGTACAGGGCAAGATGG
Organism: Periophthalmus magnuspinnatus; assembly: GCF_009829125.3. Taxonomy (NCBI): domain Eukaryota; kingdom Metazoa; phylum Chordata; class Actinopteri; order Gobiiformes; family Gobiidae; genus Periophthalmus; species Periophthalmus magnuspinnatus. The sequence goes on from NC_047132.1 coordinate 28,554,161, forward strand.
AGGCAGTGTGGCAGCGCTGCCTGAGTTATGGCATATTTGTGTTTTTATAGAGGCAGGGGGAATGGAGTTGGGGAAGTTGGGAGGGGCAGCGGGCTAAATGTGTAGGCTGCTGTTAATGCAGAGGGCGCTGGGGGAGGGAGGGGTCACACAGACACCTCCATGTCCTCTGTGTCCACCCCGTCCTCTTTCATAACGGAGCCAATAGTGACCCTTCTCAGGCCCGGCTCTCAGCGTCCAATCACAACGTCCTGCGCCTTATTGAGGGGGATAGTATTTGAGACAGCCACAAGCCTGCAGAAATGAAACAAGTCAGACACCACGGCAGAGAAACACGTCACATAAATTATAATCAAATGTTATAGACGCATCATTTAAAAGTTTACAGTTTCTCAAGCTTATAAAAAAAATACTTCTAATAAATCTGCATTTGGCGCTCCACTGTAATTGTGCTATTGTCTGTCTAAGTTTTAAGTGTGGCGGTGGTTTTTTTTAGGGGGGGAGGCAGAGGGGGGCCGTGGTGGATCCCGCTGTATTTACAGATCAGTTGTCAAAAGGCTCCATTTAAGGGGAAAGAGCGTGTTCCCGCTTCTGTCGCAGCCGTGCAGCCTGTTTAAAAGCAAAAGACAACAGCTCTGAAGCGGAGGAGAGGGAGACACAGGAACACAGGAGTTTTCTTGTTGAAGACAGACAGAGCGCGGGGTGACGGGGGAGCGGGGGTGTTAAGTGACTTCATTTGTAGTCTATTTAAGGTATGTTTTACTTGTCCTTGTACCGCAGCTCCCACAGTGAATATAGGGGCAGCGCAGACAGGGAATAATGAATTGTTATTTTTGTGAAACATTTCCTTTATGTGACTATAAGTGTGCTTCGGTTTTTGGAGTCAAGGAAGTTTTGAAAATTCACATCCGAAAATTTTAGATTCAAGCTTTTGTTGAGACCTCGTGTCACGCTGCAAGAAAGTTATCATTAAGTCGCACGGTACGCAAAGATTTTCACACAATTGCACATGAAAAGTTCGATATATAGCGCTGAAGTAACTATAAATCATGATATCGCAGCAGATTTAAACTTCGTCTTGTCATATAGTCAAAAAAATAACCCAAAAATCCCCAGTAAAAACACACAAATTAAATATTGAAGTTGTATTATCTCAAGGAGCACCTGTCAGCTTCGCATATAAACTATTAAAACATAATGTAATCCAGTTTTTTTATGCAAACATTGAAAGTCAAATCTCTATCTCCACCTTCCTGATCCTACATCCGTGTCCTGTTTCCCTACATCCTATTTTCTTTATTACTCTTTCATTGGTGCGGTTTGGGCGTTGGGAGTTTGTCAACATCATTTTTGTGTCATTATAAGGCTTTGTTTGACTCAAATAAAAGCGATCCACCCTCTCTTCAAACCGTACCCGCTGCACGACCAGGATTTCCAGACGACCGTACCCTGTTCCCTGCGACACAAAGCCCTGATAATTACTAGTGATATTTTAACGTAGAGGAGCCGTGATCGGTTAGACTCGGAGAAAAAGAGACCTTATCCTTGTTAAATAACTGGTTTATGCCTGGTAAAAATGTCCACACTTGCTAGATTCGGATTCAGCTGTTGCACATAAGCGATAATTACAGGTTTTAACTTTATATCTTTAGCCCGAGGGAGAGAGAGACAAAAACATCTGACATTCTTGAGCTGGGTAGCTAATATTATCCTGTATCGATATTGCAATGTGAAATGTGCTCCACAAGTAGGACAGAAACTAGAAATTCCCCACTGTATTCTAGCTAGGAGTCTTCAAATCTCACATGCCGGTGTCAATGAACACTGCAAAGTTTTGTTTTTTTATATACAAAAAGAGGAAGCTGATATATGAGTGGATGTACTGATGTTTCCAACCGACATCAGGGGAGAGGCAGGTGAAAGCGTCTTCGTTTTGGCAGCTTCCAACCCCGGTGTAAGCTAATCCCGAGGGTCTCCAGGTTTCACCGCAGGGGCCAGGAGCCAGGAGCCAGGACCGGTGCCCAGGATAGTGCAGCTAGAACTGGGCAAGCGGAGGATTAGAAAGAAGGTGAGGCTCCAAGGCTCTCGAAGAAATGAAAAGGAATGTGTTAGAAAGGTCACTTGGGTTAAAAATCGTGCGTGGGACAGTGTGCAAATCATGTAAGCTGTAAGATTTAAACTCTAATAAACATAAAGATCATAAAGGGAATTATTTGGAGATGACAGCACGTGTGAGTTTTAATAATAAATATGTTTAATTTAGGGAAAATAATGCAACTTATAGGGCGACGTACAGAAAGTTTATTCATGTAACTCTAAAAAAAACTCATTTTATGTGTGACAAGTTTTAAGTATTTTAAGTATTTAGTATTTTAATAAGTGACAGTAGTGAAATAGTGTTTTCTAATGGCACAAAAGCCCTGTTAATATTAATATTATCTATGCAAATATTGTCTTAACTGTCAAAAGAAAAGAAAAGAAATCACATGACATCCCTCGCACACATTATATTTGGGACTGTGCCGTCTCAGCATTACGCTCAAACTGCAGCTGTGATCGCGGGGTCCCGTTAAGTAGCTGTCGTCCCGGGCCCGCGTGCGCCTGTAAGCATCTGTGTGAGCGTTTTCGACCCCCCCCCCCCACACCCCCGCGACGGCACCTCGCGAGGGGCGGGAGGAAGAAGGGCGATCAAGGACCCCTACCGGTAAAGTGGGTAAACTCTCTCACCAGCCTGCCGCGACATCTGCACGGAGAGTGGGATGAACAAAAAAAAATTATACATAAAGGGTACGAGGGGAGGGCAGAGAGGGAGAGAGAGAGAGGAAGATAAGGAGAGAGGAGGGAGGAGGTAGGAGGGAGGAGAGATAGACGGTGAGAAAGGAAGGATAGGACAGGGGACAGGCAGAGGAGGCAGTTGGGGAGAAAATGCCTTGCTTTGTGGAGAGAATTCATCCAGGGCAGGAGGGGAGCACCAAGGGCGGTCTGCTGCTGCCAGGTAAGACTCTCTCTCTCCCTCCATACAGCGCAGAGGGGGGGAAGAGAGAGAGAGAGAAAGAAAGAGAGAGAGTGTGAGGAGGGAGGGAGGGAGGAGGAGGGGGGGGGGGGGTGCTACTAGTTGCTGTTGCCTCGCGCGGTGACGGTTGAGGGGGGAGGCGTCTGGCGGCGGTGACGAAACGCGGCAGGTGGAACGTATGTGAAAACACGGGAGTTTTGGTGTTTGTTCAGAAAGGCGGATGTCAGCGCGGCGTTTGATTACTTTTAGAGGTGTGTTCCTTTCGAGTGTAAAAAAAAAAAAGAAAAGAAAGTTTGGTTGTTGACTTTGCAGCTCCGTTTTGGGACTTTCTGTTACATGTTTGACTTTGAGGCTGATTCAATTTGAGAAAAGGACGTCGCAGCTGTTGTGTTTGGGGACAAGTGTTTCAGAACTATTATTATTATTATCAAGTTTTGAATACATATGTTTGTTTTTTTTATTATTTTTATTATCAAGTTTCATTTATATGTTTCGATTTTTTTGTGTAACACTGTATTTTTGTATTAAATTATAAAACACACACATAATTATTTAAGCTGTTAGAATACTTTTAAAAGGTGTGTAAGGTTATTTTGGTGACCTTTGAACTTTACTGTTACACTATGACATCATGGTTTATTTTTTTTATTATTATTTTTTTTTTTATATAAATTTACGATTGACAATTTAAATATTAATTCATATCTCTATTAATAATTTTTTACACTTTTTTTTTTTACATTTTTTTTTTTTTTTTTTTTCACTTAAATTTGGTGATGATTCAGACCCTCCTCAATTTTCAGGTGTGTTGCCACATTAGTCAGAATCCAGTAACTGGGATGTGTAAACAGATGCTCAAGTGGAACGCTTTGTCACTCTGGGGATTTTCCAGTCCTGTGCCGCAAACAGTAAACGATTTGTATACATTTTTTTTCCTATTTCAACCAAACGCTGTAAAAAAACAAACACTCCAGGCCCTGCGTTTGCTCGTCTCTGCTTCAGGCCTGTGATTTTTTCTTCTGCCCGAGGCCTTAAAACCAAAATAGAGCGAGCCGAAGGAAAAAGCGTGTAGCTGAAGTTGGCTGGCCCTAAGTTGACGCTGATTGTTTATTTGTTTTTCTAACAAATGGGAGCCGCTTCCCGAGTGAAAGGTGAAGTCAGAATTGAATTTGGCTTGCGTTACCGTGGCGATCTGGCACAGTGCTCCGCTCCTCTCTCCCCTCTCTCCCAACGGACCGCTCTGGTTGCTGTGTGCCTGGCGCGTGTGTTTGTTATTTAACTGGTTCTTGCTACTGCGCTACAGGCTCAGTGAAGGCGTGTGTGTGTGTATATGTGTGTGGGTGTGTGTATATATGTGCGTGCGTGCGTATCTGTGTGTGTGTGTGTGTGTGTGTGAGCGGTGGGTGGCGGGAGCTACAGCATTCACCAGAGAGACATTTTACTAAGCAGACATTTCCCCCTGTGTTTTCACTCTGACCTGGTAGGAGATTGATGACTGAATTGTGGAGTACATGTTAACAGTAACTCGTGATTTATGAAGATACTTAGGGTAAGTGAGGCCGCACAGGCTGAGAGGAAAGAAAAAAAGATATAGGCCTTTTAAGTTAATGCAAAAATATAGCCTTTTTAAGTAATAATTGTTATTACTACTGCAGGGCCCGAGGAAAGTGACTGACTCCGACTTGGAAGCGCACAAAAGCTTTTCCGTTTGGCTCTGTGCCGCTGTTGTTTAGGCCACTTTGAAACTTTGGCATAGTTTGATAAAGTTGTGTGGAGTTTGAATGGGGGATATTTACTCGAGTAGTCCGTAGGGGGCGCTGTGCAGTGAATGTATCAGCTAAATAACTTGCAAACTTTTTTATTTTACAATAAACATGAATCACATAAAGAAAAATCACCGTAAGAACATGTGACGTTATTCCACAGCTAAAACCAATTCTGTTTCAGCTCACAACTCCATCTAGTGGTAGGAAGTGGTATGACAAACATCCCAAAACAGCATTTTCGGAGTTTTTTAAATTCTTTTTGTACAGCTGAATAAATAAATGTAAGCTACAGCTCACATTTGTGGATAGGCAAGTTCACAGACAGTACAAACGATATTTCCCGAACCATAAAAAGCACAAATTAAATGCCGTACTGTGGAGCATTTCAGCCAAAGTCAAATATCCAGTTAAGTAGTGGACTCCCCCGCCATAAAAGTGAAATATTACACCTTTACCTGTAAATTCTCATCTTTAAAATATATAACTCAAATAGATTTATGGTTATTTTCTCATGTCAAAACAACATCCGCTCCCTCACCTACCACAGCGGAAAAGTTTCTGGGATGAACCCTTGAACTGCAACAAGTGCCCGGTGTGTTTTTACAGCCTCCCCGGGTCTAAAGATCCCTTTGCAAATCCACATGCAATTTCAGAAGAATCAGATCCTCACTTCCTCCCCTGAACTCCGCTGATATTATGCACCCGAGAACCTTCTCCTCCATTCACATATGAGATTCAGTCCACTTGAACGTGATGTATGGCATTTTGAAGGAATAAAGCAATTTTAGGGGGATAGCGCTTTCCCCGAGCAAGAAGTATGGCGTTCATTTTTTTTCAAGGCACTTCTTCTTTGAGTAAAATGTTTCCTCTCTTCGCTCAGGGACGACTTTATTTCTTACCTGGGATTTAACACTCACTCAGTCCCCCCATAAATACAGCGTCCCCCGGCCCCCCGCTCCCCATAACTCATGCGCTAACTCCGAAGCTAGCTAAACTCATACAGCAGAGCCAACACTTGTTTGTCTTTTACCTTTAGCCGTTCTCGCTCAGTCTCGGGGTAATTTATGACGGGATCTTGTGTGACTACTGTACCAGCTCTCGTGCTCCATCCTCTTGGCCCATTTGCGGAGTGGGGTTTTAGCAGAAATGTGCAGTTGAATATGAGCCAGGCTAATCTGCTTGAGGCTATTTAGAGGAAGCCTAATGCTCCAAGAATGAACGAGATCAGCCCGAGTGGAAATGTCCCTTGCAGCGTGTCATAACATAGCTCAGGTTTGCACTCTTTGATTTAAGCAGCTCGCTCTGTGAAGTTTAGCGCTGAAAAGTGGGTTTCGTGGCACCTGTTCAAACTCTTCATGTTCTTTGACTCTCAGATCTGAATTTGTACCTTTTTTAAATCCCCAAATCGTTTGAAGCGCTCTTATTATGCAAGAATTTCGATGTTATCTTTCGCTTGAGGTTCGCATCAGTTAAAAAGACAATATGCGACCACGTTTTGTCCGGGTTTACGTTCTTTTCCTGCGAGCCAACTTTATTAAATTAATCATGTTGCAACTACTACCAAAGCCTGATCGCACAAAACGTCCCGTGAAGTCTGTAAGCGCCAACTTTTACCATTCCAGCCCTCAAAGTGTTTCCCAATCCGATGTAGATATGGAAAACCGAAGCGTTTATTTGCAGTTCCTAAGAAGTTTGGCGCCTCAACTGGATTACCCAAACATCTGTGAGCGAAGCAAATTGTTACCTCGGGCGAGTTTTTGACAAGGAACTGTCAGCAATTGTGAAAAGCCCAGAAAAATCCCGTTAGCATAATAGGACCCTTTTCAGTACTAGAATAATCGCTTCATGGTGGATACAAGCGCTCAGGTGGGGCTGGTTACAATACTGCGGAAGCCCTCAGTGATGTGTTGTCGATTGGCATTTTGGGGAAGGCTGTTCTGGCACTGTTCCCTCACTGGCTGTTAGGCGGCTGCCAGCACCTTCTGTTCTCCACCCCGGGTCCCCACGGCCTATCACTGACAACTCCTCCAAGCATCTGAAGACCCTCTGAAGTCAAAATCGCCCATTTTGATGTCCCGTGGCGTGGCATCCTGGCGTTTTGTTGCGTTTGAGACTGAAAACACAGGGCCTTGCTTCGAGGAATTACCCCCAGTATGATCCCAGAGAGGAGGGCTTCCTTTCCTCTTCCCTTCCCCCTTTTTTTGCGCGATGCTCCTCTGTCCTTTCTTTTGCTTTTTGATCTTACCATCAGATCTCCTCTGGTTTTTATGAGTGACGTTTACCCGGGAGCGTCTTGGGAAATGGCTGGGTTGAAGAAGACGTTTGAGAAAATCTGCCCGAGCAAGCTATCACCTTTGATAACGCCATAGGTCCGGCGGGACGGGAAGAAGAAAGCCAAAGCGCCTAAGTATTGTTGGTAATGAAGAGACGCCATGAGGGAACCCAGCGATGATCCCCGCCTATTAAATCAACAACGTACAGTACAAAGTATATACAGCGCTGAAACATATAGCTGCACGTGTTAGATGTGATAGACGACATGTTTCAGACTCCACGGGGGTAGTAACTGATCAACTAAAGCGAAGTTTAGTTGAGAGAAACTACGAGAACTTTAAAGTGTAGAGATGGTAGGGATAGCCACTCCGCCATCGTGCATCCCAAATAGCCTCGTTGATTTGTTTATTCAAAACATTGAAAAAACAAATCAATCGCCGGTTTATTTTGCTTAATTATAATCCCAACTCCTCAAAGTAGCATGAAATTGCGAGATTATGTTCAACGTGGACTTGTATCACCAAAAAAACGGAGAGGAACGTGAACATGAATGAGGCTAGATCGCGAAATGTTAGCTTTAGTAATTACTACCTCCACAGAGCAGCAGCAGCGGCGATGGTGGCGGCGGCGGCGGTGGTGGTGGTGGTGGAGGAGGAGAGCGAGGAGAGGACAGTGCTGTGTGCGAGGAGGCCCCTGCTCAGATAATGACCGGGTATCATTGTGCTACTGACAGTGTTAATCTTAGAGCGCTGCAGACTCGCCATCGAACGCCTGCGTATGAACTGCTACGGAGGATGTGTTCTACGCCAACAGGCCACGTGACCGTCCTTATGTATTCATATTAAGTCGCTCTAGTAAATATTCTGCCTTTGTGTTAATCGATCAATATGGCGTTGAGGTTTTTACGAGGTTTTATCAGGTGCCTTCCCGCTGAAAGACGTGAAATCAGCTCGAATAGTTACAAGGGCTTGGGTTATATATGCAGAGAAGATATGAAAAGTGAAGTTTAGAGCGTTTTAGATTATGATGCAATGTGTCAAACTCAAGGCCCAGGGACCAAATTTCGGCCCGCCATGTCATTTTATGTGGCCGCGACAAAGTAAATTTAAATGTGTGACTGTCTTTAAATGTCAGTTTATCAGGAGTTACGCAGTTACACAAACATTTTTTTTAAAATATCTTTTCGAATTTGAGACGCACCATTTTGCTGATATGGCCCTCGGTGAAATTGAGTTTGACACCCCTGATGTAATCGATCAATATGCGTGCGTTGAGGCTAAACGAGGTTAAATGAGGTTTTATGTCAGATGCCCTTCCACAAAAACACATGAAACCAACTCGAATAGTGGATTAACAAGTGACGAGGGTCATATATACGGTCATATATACAGAGAAAATGTGGAAAAGTGAAAAGTTTAGTGCGTTTTAGATCGTGATGTAATTGATTAATATGGCGTTGAGGGTTTATGTCAGATGCCCTCCCAATGAAAGACACGTAAGCAACTCGGATCGTGGCGTGACAACTGAGAAACGTCACAGAAGATATGAAAAGTCAAGTTTAGATTGTTTTAGATTGTGATGTAATTGATCAATATGGGCGATATGTTTTGAGGTTTTATGAGGTTTTATGTCAGATGCCCTCCCATTGAAGACATGTAACCAACTCGGAGTAGTTACAAGGGCAGAGAAGATGTGAAAAGTCACGTTTAGGGCATGTTAGATTGTGTTGTAAAGAGTCAGTTATCAAAAATATGTAAATATAACCAGGTAGATTAAGTTTCGGTTTCAAGCCTGTTTTGAATGTATATGTTTTGTGTTTTGTGACTAAGTTTATTTGCTAATGAAGGTGGAACAATGCCCCCACTCCCCATGCTAAAACTTTCCAGTAAGATGGCTATAATAAGATGGGTCTTGCAGTGTAATGGTCCTGTGACAGTTGCAGTTGGTTACATCATCCAAAATCACCAAACCACTCACGATCAGATCTGAGCAGTGCAAGATTATTTTCCCATTACCAAAAAGAGCAATCAACTTTCTCCCTTTTTGGCCCACCTTTTTTTTTTTTCCCCCTTCGTCTCATTTGAAGTTGCAAGGTGCTCATTTAAGCCTCGTTGCACCGCGATACAGAACACACGCACAAGTGTTATGAATATGTATCACGGCAGCATATGGCGGCAGTTGCGCTGGGACTAGGTGTGTCCAGAAGGTAGAGCGCTCCTGATGCATTATTCTCCATTCAAATGAAGCAGCGCAGGATGTTGTGCAGCTCTTTAGACGGGCCACTGCCACAGCACAAGTTCTGATCAGACACACAGCAGGGTCTGAGGAGATGTGATGAGCCAAAACACTTTCCTTGATTTGGTCCATTTTTTTAGCGGCTTTTGCGACGTGCCTCTCACTGACACGAGCGTGATTAAAAGTGATATTTCTGACACATTAGGATGCGCACGGGAAGTAACCTCCTCTAAAGCGTTCATTATTAGATGCATGACAGAGCTGAATATTTATAAAATAGGTTTTAATAATTAATAGCGGCAATCTGCTCCTGTAATTCATCAGATTTGCACTTCAACAGAGTATCCGTTTTCACTTTAAAATAATAATAAGAGGAATATTAATGTTGCAGAAATGTAAAACGGGCAGCTGGATGCAGCCCAAATCTGTCAGTGTGCTGTGTTCACTTCAGAGCAGCTTTTGCCTTTTACCTGTCACTTTTCAAACAAAATTACATTTAGGCTTTTAACACGGTGGGAGCGTTTGTGAAAAAGGGGAACACTTGTTTATTGAGCAGCTTCTGAAAATGTGACAAGTCATGAAGATAAAAATGCAGGAAACACAGTGGGTTTGGCGTTGAATGCAAAAGTAGTCAGTGTGGTTTTATCAAAAGCAAATTTATTTGTTTGAGTCAACTCAGCAGCACTTCCTTTTGAGTAGTGCTACCCAAAATAGAGCGCTTTTTTCCTGTAAAGCGGTTCTACTCGTTTCATAGGTTCACAGACATTTGTGTTTTTTATCGTGAGTGTTGTTTTTATCACATTTAGTCACAACACATTTAGACTCGAGAAACTGTCTGTCTGAAGTTTCAGTCTGCTGATGGTTTGAGGTGGGTGAGTTTTCAGAGCGTTCCTCCCCCTTTTGTGTAGATAGAGTCAGTGGAATTAAACTAGTTAAGAGACCTGTAGCCACTGGTCAGACACTGGAGCTGCAGACACAACGCAGTGCGGTCAGGCCCAAGAGCAGCACCCAAACACACACATGCACACATACAGGATTTTCATGTTTTAACATCGATTATATTACATTTCCTGGAGACTAACCCTAACCGTAACCAATAATACTACTTGCCTAACCTTAAACCTAACCTATTTTAACCCATATCTGAATTTTAAACCATGCTGTTAATCAAAAAATAAAAGATTTTACAGATTATTACACGCCCATAAACTTAAATACTTTTTTGTGCACTATTGCTACGCACATGCTCTTCAAATACCCTCGTAATTTCACTCTACAGCTACTTTTGTCTCAGTTTTAGGTGAATAATCCTGCAGAACATTACTTCCGTCTTGAAAATACACCGTCTACTAAAGATCCATTCTGTATTCTGCACAGTGAACCACAAAAACAAAGCCATCACAACCCAATTACCACTTCATCTGAAAAGCCAAAGTTCTGACAAGAGACCCTGTGCCCGAGGGTCTGAAAATGCAAATGTACAAACAGGAAGACTCAAGACGCCATTACTTCCTTCTCTTTCAAAGAATCTATTTTGATCACATTTTAATCATGCTCGAAGAAGACAGCTCTGAAAGTTTGCAAAAGTCTGCAGTTACGTAGTTGTCGGGGTCCGGTGTCGGTGCCTGGCTCGAGCTGACATTTTAACGGGCACCTGTGATTCACTGTAGCGCATCTAAAGTCCAAAAGAGGAAAAGTCTGTCAGGCAGAGCAAATGTTTTAATGGGAGCCAGGGATCGATGGAGTCGGTAAAGGCATCCTGTCTGGAAATACATGCTTTTCTGGGGCTTAATGTGGCGTGCCAGTTTTTGTTTTCAAGGAGAGAATGAGCAACTAGAGGACGGGTAGGAAAGGGGACAATAAGGATTTAATTTTCTTTCTTTTCTTTTTTTTTTTACTGACTGTTGAACACACTGCTTTGGATGTGGCAGAAAATGTTGTTTTTGGCACGAAATATAACAAATAAAAATGTAGAAAAAATAATTAGGTCAATGTGAAATCAGGTAATAAGTTTGCATTTAAATAGGGCTATGAAATCAATGCATCAATACTCTTATAAACCATTTTTATTTTGTTTTTAAATTAAAAAAAATCAAGAAAGGAGATAAATAATAAAATATATATATATATGGAGAGAGAATTTTATTTATTTATTTATTTTATTTATTTATTTTTTATTTTTTTTATTTTTTATTTTTTTTATCGTCGCCCAGCAACAACATTTTAACCATATTTATTTTGAGGTAGATCACTGGTGTACTGTATGTGTATGTGGGCCAAAATCCTTCAAAATTTCTATACAGTACTGAGAATAATAATGATAATAATACATCTGACTTATATACCGCTTTTTTGGACGTTTTACAAACAATAAGAAAACAGAAGAAGACGACGATGGAAAGAAAGCGGTTGGAAATGCTATAGCTAACAGATTTTGTCCTAACAGCACCCTGGACAGTCGTAGTAAAATCTGGTATGGTTCAAGTTTGAGGAAATGGTTCAAAAAACATTAACTTCACGTGGCCTTCTGTATCTGAGAAACAAATTTACCAGTGTAACCTTGGAAAACAATTAAGCGGTCCCCAAGAGCTGGAGCAGAAAACAGCACTTCTTTTTCCCATTTCCCTCCACGCACTCAGAACAGGGACTCGAATCTGCCGCTCACATCCCCTCGGCACGTGAAAACGCCTCTGTCAGTGTGCCGTATATGCTGTCAAAATGCCTTAAGAGTCTTATTAAAGAAATGCCAGCGTTCATTTGCTCCTGATGCTATTGGTGTGGTGCTGAAAGGGGAGCATGTCTAAAGATCTAAACAGCTTTGCTTTTTAGGCTTCACATTAGGGTTATCTGGGAGGGCCTGGCACTGATGGACATTATCTGAGCTGACAGCGGCGGGTATCAAGGTTAACCTCATGGACGAGAGCGGCACCCACGCGGACACGGCCACCCGAAAAAAAAACATGGCTGGATTTAGATTCCCGCCAGAATCGTTCGCTTGTAGAGTGATTATGAGCGAATATTGCAAATGTCACTATGATTTTGCTATTTTGAGATACGGTTTGCGTAGTAGGGTGGTGGGACGTTTCAAAAATCATATATTAATCAAAAACAAAACTAGATTTGATCCAAAAAATTAGTATTGATAAAAAAAAAACACATAAATAACACAAAATTTGACTTTTACTGAACAGTTTTAGAGCGATATTCAGCGTTATCAGAGCTAGACCACATGGTAAAGAAGAAAAGTTTGAAAAAGTAGCATCATTTAGTGTTGAAAATGGCATTATATTGAAAAAAAAGAGTTTTTCAAATTATTACGGTATCAAAATTGGTAAAGCATATCAAGACTATTCGTTAGCATCAACATCAAGTTTAAAATTTAAGTAACACGTGACAGTACTTCATATATTCTGTACAACCACCTGTCTAACTATATGTAAAGGAAATTTGACCACTGCATTTGACCCATTCTTCAATATAGTGGTCCATCTGGTCAGAAACACGGGGCGATCACTGCGACCCATCTCTAAATATCGATCTGGGAGATGTAGGAGTTGCTGATTCATGTATTGATTTCATCGCACCACTAAAAATCAAAAATCAATACTTAATTTTTACGTTTGCTCATAATATTCCGCCATATGACCATTTTTTTTCCTACACCACCGGTCTCCTCCCTTCGGCGTGTGCGTTACAGAGCCATCGCTTGTGTGTGGATAAGCCAGGTGGAGATTTCCAGACTTAATTGATAACTAATGGGGCGGCATGTGCCTGAGTTTGCCCCAGAGGATTGGCAGTGGTGCTGTGTGTAAGAGGGTGTCCTGTGGTGAGACGGAGGGGGGCAGGGGGGAGAGAGGAAGAGGATGAAGACGACTTACTCAGCAGTCTAGCCGGATCCTGGTGAATTAAATATGGGCCCAAAGATAATGACGTGGGGCGATGGCGAACCTAAGAAAAGAACCAACATGGCCGACGCGTACTGTATATTGGCTTGAAAATGCGTTTCATTAGGGTCATTTTGTTTCGTACTATACTTACACGTAGCAGGTTATGTATAGCAATCTTGTCAGGTCGTTGAGTTCATTTTGACATAACGTCCTACGGGATATAAATAGTTCGGAGTCGTGTATTCGTTGCTCCTTAAACCTCCAGCAATGTAGTCTTTAGAGATTAGAATACAATATAATACGATATAACTTAGCGCTTTCGTTCATTTTCGCTACATAAACTCATTTTGTTATTGCGATCTAAACCCGCACACAAGCGCACACACTCCCTCTTCCCCAACACACCACAGAGCCAAAGAGATCCCCGTGACCAAACTACTACTGAAGCAGTTAATCTGTACAGATATTAGCTCAAGGGCCCTCGAGAGGTGCACCGCCGAGCCCCCTTCTCTCCACTGTACACTCTACCCACAATGCCTCGCTCTTGCCACAGTCACGAGGGAGGGACACGGGGGTCGCTTGTTCATTTACCGTGACGCGCGCCTTATCAAACCGCACTCTTCAAACCAAAGGGCTTCAAAGGAGTTGTTTGGGTTAGTTAAGGCAATGAACGTTACATTAAAGTTGTGTATTTTAGATTCGTTCTAGTTTAGGTTAAGGTTTAGAGCTCAGCGTGGACTTTAGTGCGTTCAAAGTACAAACAGAGACTTTTCTGGACCTAGTTAAGCGCTTATGTTCTGACCCTTGACCCAGACCTGGATTATTCTCCGATTTTTGTAAACGTTAACTATGATTATTGTGTTTCACTGCCTCATAAAGATTGAGATTGAATAATGGAACTTGGCACTCAGTTGCGTTTGCTGTTAAATATTCAACAACAAAAAAATTCTTTCAGCTTAAAAAAACAACCAAAAAATGTTTGAACAAAATATTTAACTCAACAAAATTAACACTGAAGCCTGGAGTGAAACATTTCAACCAGATGCCCCTCCAGAATCCATGCATAATTTTAGTTAGCTGCTCAGAGCGGCTAACTGAATATAAAAGTTGTCTGTTTTGGCCCGTGCCTGTCAGAACGCTTCTCATCACTCATGTCATGTTTTTTCTCTGGTTTTCGCTTCTGGAAAATACCATAATTACCGTGTTTGTGATGAAGCTCGGAGGGCGTATGTGTCCTTAGATTTGAACGTTCCGCCCTGATTGCCCCTCCGAGTTCAACGTCTTTCCTCTTTCCGCCTTAACTTTGAAATATACATTGTTTGTGTGGAGCTATTGTCTTGGTCACAGCCTCATGTGCGCTCGGGGGGTCTGCCATTTCCTGTGGTGGCGTGTTTTTTCAGTCTCGCGGCTGTGTGGCAGAAGCGTGGCACTTGGTTTGAATGTGTGTTGATAACAAACCCATAGACTTAACAGAACACGGGGCGGGTACTCGAGTCGAATAGCCCAAGCGGTGGGTCCTTCAAGGTCGGGAACGGGCAAGGTCACATTGGAGACTAAAAGCTATAAGTGCTTTATTGATAGAAAAAATAGGCAACAAGCAGACAGATGTGCAGCGGAGTGATTCATAATAAAATAGATTTGTGAGAGAGAAAAGGCCGGGCTGGGTGCAAGGGGAAGACAGGGTGCCAGTGCTGGGTGGGCGCGTGCTAGTTAGCGTGTACTACAACAGCGCGCTCCATCATTGATTCTGCAGTGGAACCTAAAAAAGCCATTACAAATCGGATGGTTAAAACCGAACCAAATGTGACAGGTTGATGCTAGTGGCGTTTTCCGAGCCGACTCTATCCAAGCTAGTTTATCTATTTTTCAAAACACTCACATGTAGTATTGATGTTTCAGCGTGTTGTTAGTTTTGAGGCACAGTTTTTCAAAAGCGAGAACAGTTTTGACGTGTTTTTATTAAAGATGCGCACTGTAACTTTTTCGGTTGAGGGTCTACCGCCTGCTAGTCCCCGTGAGGCTGTCGCTGCTTCTCGCGTAATGTCGCACAGTATGGCATTACGCATGTCTGTCTTGACGTTATTCAGTTTATTCAGCTTTTTATTGAAAATACCTTGAACGGCATGTGTTTTTAATGTGACTGAGGACGTCTCTCCGCAGATTAGACCTGTAACTCGGCCTGGTTGCATCATCTGTGGAGCGTCTAAGCCAGGGGTGTCAAACTCAATTTTACCGAGGGCCACATCAGCAAAATAGGCCAGATGTAACTGTAAAACCATATAAATGTAATGTAAAATAAACATAACTGCTTTTTTTAACTTGTTACTTGACTACAAACTTTGCAAATGAGTTTAGATGTAAAAAATATGACTGTAACTGCGTATCTCCTGATAAACTGACATTTTAAGACAGCCATACGTTTTAATTTACCTTGTCGCGGGCCACATACAATGACGTGGCGGGCCGCATTTGGCCCCCGGGCCTTGAGTTTGACACATGTGGTCTAAGCAAAGCGATGACATGGAAACAAACAGGTGGCAGACTCTAGAAACGTCCCATAGTGCAGCTTTAACACTGTTTTTTTAGTCTTTTTAGCCTTAATTTGTTAAAAAAAAACATCTATAAACTGCACAGCTTTTTAACTCCACAGTACTTGACTCGTGTAGTCACTAATCTGTATCTCATTCTCCTATATCTCCTCAGCATCATGTTTTATTACACACAGCAGCCACTTTAGACTCTCTTTTTCCACTAACTCTCTTTAGGAACAATGTGCCTTTTGTGCTGCCCTGCCGTGCCATTATGTTTTTATGAAAATAAGCCGAGTGCATTGGCCTGTCGTCATCTTTTATGTGGCTTTATCATAACCCTGTATCCTCTGTGGTGCCGCCTCTGCCCCAACCCACCAAACCTGTTCAGTCAGTGGATTTACATTAAAACTCCAAAGCACTTTTTTACGAGGAGAGATTTGAACGCCATTGATCATTTTTTCGTCTTTATAGCTCGCCGTGGCCACCCCCAAAAACCCCCATCTATCAACTAGTTGGCAATGGCATTGTTTTTAATCATCCGAACCTCAAAATTATTATTATCGCTTGTGATGCGGCAATTAAAACTTCAGGTCAGAGGCACAACGAGCGGTGATCAGCAGTCGAGCTGAGAAGTTTTAATTAGACGATCAGAACCATTAATGCGCCCCAAAAAAAAAAAAAAAGGTGTGCGCTGGGAAATTACCGGCAACGTCTTAATCAGGGTTAGCGACTCCGAAGAGGAGTCAAGTGAACAGAGAGCAAAAAACAAATCATTTCCGCACCACTGGGACAAAACTCAATTAAATATGCATGCGGAAAAATGGAAATTCGTCGGCATCGGAGGCGCAGACTGCTGGAAAACGGTGGCGAAATCTCAGTGCGGGGTGAGCGACCTGCTTATTGTTATTCTCGTGTAATAAAATGAGAGAGGGGCCAGATGCCGGGGTCTGAGGGGGTCTAAGAGGGGCTGGGTGTCAGGGCGCGGGTGTCCATCAGTGGCTTTTCGCTTGACTTCTCCAGGGCCCTCGTTGCGTACGCTGCAGCTCAATGGGAAAACACACAAACATTCAGTGAGGTGTAAAGTTAGCGCAGCGATTCAGACGTCTTTAGCTGAGTTTTTATTAAATACAGTGCAGATATGTCGATGGATTTCACGTCGCAATCTCTGAAAAAAAGAAACTGAACCGGCCACAGTCATTGCAAAATAATCTAGAAACTTGCTGGCGAACTATTTCTGGGTTTCAGGCTAAATCTTGCTTCCTGATTTGAACTTTGTGAGGTTTTTTCCCAATGAAATGATACAATACTTTGATTTATATTACTTAATTGCTATGACGACATCAGACAGTTGCCATAGCTCGAAAACCGATGAACACTGTGTCTCTAGCCTAGTGGTAGAATTTGTGGCTTGAGTCTGGCGTCGTGTATCCGTCGCGTTTCAGAATGATAAAAAAATCAAGACCGTTGCCGTAGTGATTAACAATTATAAACGGAATATTACGAATACAAAATGTGGCGGATAAGGAGCCGAAACCCTTGAATAGCATCGCGCGTTTCCTTAAAAGTAAATATAAAAATGAGCAGGGTTTTTCTAGCTGGCGTTAATAAAAACATGTATTCACAAATATTCACACATTATTTCAGTTTGTGTCTCGATGACTTCTCTAAACGTCTCCCCTGAGAGTTTCCTGTGCACCGAGCAGCAGCGGCGTCGATTAATCTGCCCCAGGTTCATAAAGTTCTTACCAGGCTTTTTACATTTCACTAGCGCTGCTCCAGCCCTGGTTTACATACTGTCTACTAATCCAGGCAGCCCTGTTTGGCTTAATTAAGAGCAGATATTGCGGGGGGCTTGTCCCAGTGTCAGTCATGTCGAAAACACAGCAGGGATCTTAGAAGACGCAGTACCTGTGTTTGATTAGCTTTAAACGGCTAAATATCGACATCGCTCACACCGCGGGGAGTCTTTAAGTTTTTCTCTGGCTCTTTAACTTAAATCATACATTAGAAAAAGTTGAGACTGTTGACTTTGATTGCAGTCTTCGCACGTTCGCGCAAATAAAGCACTTCCAACAGAGTTATTAGGGTCTGAAATGAAACTTGATTGGGCACAATATTTATGCTGGATATATAGGCAATATTAAAAGTGAAGCGTTGGGTGTTGGGATGTTAAACGGAAAAACTGAAATGTGAGACTCTACTGAAACAGCTCAAAAACGACCGTAGAAGTGCTATTTGGTTCATCTTTTTTTAGACCGTTTGGACTGCTCACTAGCGCCTCGGAGTGGTCGTGTCCGGTCAGTGGATTTAAACAGGTTTTAGCTCTGTTTTTCTACCGGTGGAGGCAGGACGACAGCGCCACCTGCAGTCCGATTTCTTCAAAACAGTATCCTAGGTGTGCGAGAGTAAAAAGGCCCCCTCATCCCGGTTTAACGCCTTTTTCCAGTCGAAACTGTCAAGTATGAAAGCAAACTAAGCCTTGTTAGGAAAAAAAACAAAAAAAAACAATTAAAATAAATTAACAGAAGGTCAGATAAACCTCGTTGGATTTGGACTTGGACATTTTTGTTTTGTCGTTATGTGAAAATCTGAAAATATAAGCTATGTTCTATTGTATTGATTGATTTGATAACCAGCAACTACACGAGCCAGACACATTTGAAGCAACTATACACCAGTGATGATTAGTAGTACTTCTAGATCGTGTTAGTCCTATGAGTATTCAAATCTGGAACAGGCCTTAGACTTTAGATATTTCGAGGTAGCTTTAAAAGTGTTGGCCCAGACATCGGACTCGTGTCATCTCCCTTTGACAAGAAGCAGCATCCTAAAATAACTTTGTCTTTTTTGGAGCAAACATGAAAAAGACCTTGCCGTGGTCCAAACTTCACTTTTTGCTCTTCCCCTGCAGGTTTTGGCCTTATACAGACATTATATGGCAGTGGATAGAGCAGCCCTGCTTTGCCTCCAGTAAAACGAATGTCACGGCTAACATAAGCAGGGGAGAAGGCATTTGTTTCAGCGCTTGTGTACAAATTCAAAGTGTTTTTTTTTCTTACTTTTCTCCCCCGCATTGCTTACCGAGGTGTCTGCTCCTTTGACAATTAGCACACCGGGCTAAAACAGGCTGTGAATAATGTCCGGTGCGTGTGACAGTTGTTGTTGTTCATTCTGATATTCATTAATAAGGCAGAGATTGCTTACTGGACTCCTGGAAAGGTTTGTGTTTGGAGGTGGGGGGGGGGAGGTGGAAGAAGTCAGTCCCTCTGGGGAAAGTTGTTCTTTCATGTAGGTCCCAATAGATTTTATCTCATTGTACGCTATCATGCACACAAATGACTTGAGGTAAACAGCTTAGCGTTACCATAGCAATGCCCGTCGTAAGCAATGGTAAAAAGGAAAGCGTGTGGACAAGAAAACCCTTAGCATAAATAATACTTTCGACAGCTTCCATGAACCACTGAAGCATGGGTCTCCGTGGGGATGGCTAACGATATTTCATTTGTTTGAATAGACTTGCACCTTAACAATAGGAATAATGAGTCAAGATCATGTTAACTGAAGAAAAGAAGTTCAACTCTTTGCAAATACAGAGGCGAGAATGCTTTGATAAAAATAAAATAAAGCCAGGTGTTGTTGTTGTTAAAATATTACAGAGAACATATTAAAAAAATGGTAGAGTATGGCAATTTTTCCGTAGTTTTATATTAGATTGTTGCAGCTTTGTTCATGCAATCTGGAACGTACCATTTTACTATTAATGGGGATTTCGGCTCTTTTATGGGATTCGAATCTTTTAAGACTGCCGCTTTTACTTTTTATTCAAATGCCAATGCGAGAACTCATTTTAACAGCAAAATAATCACAGAGAGAAGCAACCAAGGGTGTTTAAAATGGTTCAAACTGAGAGCGGGAGAGTGCGTACCCTTTCAAATTACACATAATCGAAGTAAAACGTTGCATTACAGTAATAATAATATCAAAACTAACTGTTATTATGATGTCAGATATGATTTTTTTTGTGCACAAAGCTGTCACTCGTCCTGCTTGCTCCGCTTCTGTGCTGATTCTTCACGTTAAGGGATCGTTCAAAAGACCCAACGTATCGCATATCACCAACGTCTCCCATCTCACTACATTTTCCACATTGCGAAAACAGCCCAACGCCTTTACAACGTTCTATACTTGTACAATTTTGTCATCGATACACGTGTCTCGTACACTTAAAACCTGGCTTTTGTTCAACACTGTAAATAGTCCCTAAACAGATATGTAGGGGTCATTTCCTACAAGGAGCTGGGGTTTTCAATGCAAAGGAAATGGGTAGTTAAAGCATGAAATACAGAACGCCATAAACAGAAAAAGTGACCTCCTCTGCAACACCCAAATGACCTCAATCTTCCTCGTGGAAAAAAAAAAATCGTGAAAATTTATGTCTTCCACTTCCTAATAGTTTTTCCAGCTGATTTTTCTTTCCCCAAAATTGCTGTCTTCTAAACGCTGACCCTTTCACCTCATGCCTGCGATTGTCTAGCACTAAATTGTACAGTAATGCGCAACCCCCCCCCCCATCTTCAAAACGCTATAACTCCTGCATTCATTGTTTCATACAGGAAGCCAGCAGAGTAAATAGTGTAACTGAGAAAGCATGTGTGTAGGACCGGGTTCATTGTCATAGCACCGGGGCGATCAGCAAATTGTATATATCCTCTAATGATTTTGAGCTTTGCAAAAGAAAATGAAAATGCAGTTTTATGTCACGCCGCCGCTATTTACATAATGCCGGCAATGGCTCACGTATGATTGTGCGTGGCTCTTTATGGCGTAGGGGGAAATGAAGAGGAGAGGGGAGGTTATGAACAAAGCCGATTGGGTCTTTAAGATAGAAGTTAGTTACTGTTGATATCGCGCAATTCTCTACATAAAAAAGGCAAGTAGCAGGTTTGAAATCGTGGTGCTTCTACTCGAGTTTTGAAAGTTTTAATTCAACTTTTTTGGCCAGTGTTTAAACAAAAAACAACTAAACTTTGACAATGTGCAGCGTTTGACTCAACTCATCTCTCCTACTTACCACTTTACACATAATACTTTAGATTTTTACGCTGTTATTTAGATGGTTACTGTTGGTATTGCAGATGTTTTAGTCCTTAAAAGTAACTTTTACTTAACTTATATATTTGCAGTACTTTTTGCTCACTGTGCACAGTTTATGACTCAACTCATCTTTTCTACTTACCACATTGCTGCATTACCCATAATATTCTTTGGGTTTTACGTTGTTTTTCAGATACTTGGTACTGCATGTGCATTAGTTTTTAAAAGCAGCAATACTTTTACATATTTGCAGTACTTTTTTCTAACTCTGCACAGTATATGACTCAACTCGACTGTTCTACTTACACTTTACCCATAATACTTTTGATTTTTACGCTGTTATTTAGATAGTTACTGTTGGTATTGCAGATGTTTTAGTCCTTAAAAGTAACAGTACTTTTACTTAACTTATATATTTGCGGTACTTTTTACTAACTGTGCACACTTTATGACTCAAATCGTCTCTTCTACTTACCACATTGCCATATTACCCATAATGCTCCCTGGTTTTTAACTTGCTATTTCGATACTTATTCTTGGCACTTCACGCGTCTTCGTTTTTAAATGTAACAGTACTTTTACATATTTGCAGTAGTTTTTCCTAACTGAGCACAGTATCTGACTCAACGCATCTGTTCCACTCACCACATCGCTGTATTACCCATAATACTCTTTCGTTTTTACGTCGTTATTTAGATTCCCCTTGATATTTCACGTGTCTTCGTTTTTAAATGTAACAGTACTTTTATGTATCTGCAGTACTTTTTCCTCGCTCTGTACAGTCGATGACTCAACTAATCTGCCCTACTTTTAAATACCACAATGCTATACTACTCATAATTATCCTCTCTTTGGTTTTTACATCGTTATTTATACTCGATAATCATCTCTTTGTAGTTTGGAGCGTGGAAAGGCCTTGGTGGTAGTGGGGGGATATGAAGTAAAAGGTAACAGAGTGCACTTTCTGCCCTAAAAAGGCAGGGCCTGGATGAGGAATGCCACCAGCAGCTGTTCGTGCCTCATCACAGGACATGTTATAAAGATAGCCCCACTTGGGTTGAAATAATGCCACCCATTCCTGTCCCAAAGCGTGCCCTATTGTTCACACAGAGGCCGCACTGGGGAAAACGTCCCGGGACTCTGCTCTGTGTCTTCTTATGTAAAGTTTTTTTTTCCCATTTTGTACCTGTAGACGGCGTTTATGTCAGAGAACAACAGGCTCCACTCTGAATTTAAAGGGAGGTCGTCCAGAAAATAGATTGTAGTAAAACTTTATCTTTCATTTATCCAATTACAGGCGTTTTTAATCAACAAAAATACTTGGAGGTGGAGTCATTTGCTTGTCTCCATCAAGATTCCTAAGTGTTATGCTATTTAGTGGAACATTCCAGACAAAACGATAACTTCTCGATTAAGAATAGAAGGTTTTGGACTTGTAAACTTACATAGTTCCCCTTGAATCAACATAAAACCCAATTATTATGCACAACAATTTCATAACTCTGTATTTTTTTTTTTTTACTTTTTATTGCTTCATATGCGTTACTAAAATAGCCAGGCCCGTTCAAAGTGCTACTAAAAAGGTCTAAAACTAGTTTGCGTCAGTTGGGACAGTGTGCAGCCGTCTCCGTGGCAGCAGCAGAGCCTCTTGAGGTGAGAGTGAACATTTGACAGAGGCCTACAGTGGTGTGAAGGATTATGTGGCTCTGCGCTGGCTCTAGTGCAGTAGGGGGTCTGATACTTATCTGCCTGAACTCACTGTGGCTTGTTCTGCTTGTTTTCCACTACACTGACCACAGACATATGTACTGTAGTGTCTCAGCGTGGATGTGAAGAGCTCGCACAGGTTAAGAATAGCAGCAGCTGCAGCAGCCCCCATTGTGCACCTCAGATTGTTATGATAAAGGACCAATATGTACACTGCACTTAGCAGTTAAGTGTATTGTTAAATGATTGTTTCATGTGTAACGTATTTCCCTTTCCTTTTCGGTCTTGTGTCTTCCAGCTGAAAGGAGTTTATGCACTGAACCGACCTCAGGAAAACCCAAGATGGCCGCCAAAAGGAAAGGTGGCCTAAAACTCAATGCTATCTGTGCCAAGCTGAGCCGCCAGAATGCCGAGGGAGACCAGAGCGTAGCAGAGAACAGTGAGAGAGGCAGTTCCCACTATGACGATAATGAGACCAACTTCCCCGAGAGCCTGAGCTTGAGCCAGAGCCTGGAGGAGGACCAGAAGAGGCGCGAGGCCATCGAGAAGTGGGTGAACGGAGAGTACGGGGAGGAACCCCTGGGCGACTGTGACGATGAGGAGAGCTCACTCAGAGTCAGTAATGATGAGGACTGCCCCCCAGAGGGCGTGTACATGGTACAGCCCAAAGGCTGCAGCGACGACGAGGACAACGCGGAGGAGGCCGAGCCGCTCGCCGGCTCTCAGGACGACAGTTACCATGACGACAAAGACACAGAGAGCAGGCCCCCCAAAGACACCTCCTACATGCCGAGTGAAGGCCAGAGCCGGCCACAGTTCTCCTCTTCAGGTAAATGCTCTGGTCAAACCTGTCGGTGTGTCCTCTTCAATGAGTCATGTCCCATTAAAGACAGGGACTGTCAGCAAAAGGGACCAAGGTCACAGATTATTCCAAAAATAATCAAAATACATTATTAAAGTAATTACAAGATTGATTTGAGTTTGGTAAAAAGTAAAAGAGGACAGTGGTGCAGTGGAGTTTAAATGTTTAAAGTTGTTGTTAACATCTCACTGACACATACTATTCTCACGTGAAGTTCCTGGTTGCTTCATCAGTAACAGAATCCCACAGCATAAACTGTGCCGTGACATTTCTGGGAGCTCGGTGAAATGCTACCTTTCAGAGAAATGCCCTGTAGGCCTGGATTAAGGCTGTTTGTGCAGACGAATCAGCAGCATGTAAAAATGTAAAAACATGTAATGGTCCAGTTCAAGTGCAGTACTCAATAGCCCAGCGCTGACTCGAGAGCAGGTGACATATACTTAAGTGAGCCTATTATTGGAAAGAGCCTCCCCGCTGCTCCATTATGAATAGGCCCGGCACAGACCCAGGGGGACGGGGGAACTAGTCTGTGTGTGGCTACGGCGTATGAACAAATGCATAAATGGAGTAGACGTACAACATGCCTGTGTCTGTGCTCCGGCAGCAGCTGAGGGCCAGAGCAGGGCTGGTCCACGCTAAGCTTCATATTACACACGGATTACATACTGCGTCTTTGATTTTCCTCTAAGCTCACTAAAGTTAGACCCCCCGCTCCAAACTCCTCTGTTACAATGTTCAACCGAGGAGTTCAAGTGCGTCTGGAAAGCACCTTTTCTCCAATTCACTTAAACAGCAAGAAAATCTGAAGGAGTGGAGCATTTTATTTTGCAGCTGTGGAGGAAATACACCGAATTTGTCACTTG
Source organism: Periophthalmus magnuspinnatus (assembly GCF_009829125.3). Taxonomy (NCBI): domain Eukaryota; kingdom Metazoa; phylum Chordata; class Actinopteri; order Gobiiformes; family Gobiidae; genus Periophthalmus; species Periophthalmus magnuspinnatus. The sequence goes on from NC_047132.1 coordinate 28,578,390, forward strand.
AAAAATAGTATTATAAAGGAAAGATATGTACAAAATATTCAGTACATATATTGCTGTGTATAGTGGTAATGCAAAAATCTAAAATACTTTACTAGATCCACTTTCACTTTTACCTTAACTGCATTTTTATACCTTCTCAAAACTAATCTCTATGGTTACTTTTCACCTTTGCTATCTCAATAAATACTCTTATCTCTGCACTTTCGACTATGTTTTATAAAATTCTTTAATAACTGCACTCGTGATTACGGTAACCTCTTACTTAATCATGCCATTTTCCACTGTAATAATTTCACCATTATCAAACTGATAAGACTTCTAAAGCAGAATATACTTATAGCGAACAAACTTTTAGTGCATTTTTACACTCCCCTGACCTTGGATCTCTTTCTCAGTTCCAGTCAGGACAGGCTTTGTTAAAAAATACATTGTAAAAACGCTCTCAATAATGAACGATAAAGAGGCAAACAAACAGAGGAGAGCAGCAGCGCATTGTGCAGGTGGAACCGGTTGTCGCGGTTATGTGTCACCTCAGTTTTGGATCTTTCATCTGCGCACATGTACATCACTTGTTTTGTTTTTTTGATGCCGTATCTTTTTGATTTTCTTGTATACTTTTGGCCACACACAAATGCGAATCGAGAGCAGGGGCTTCTGAGAAAAACAGGTTTCAGTCGCAGCAGCCTTTGTGGTTTTAATTAGTCATTTTGTGTTTATTTCATGAGCACTAAATATGCATCGTCTTCCGTGTTTTTTTCGACTTACTCTACTAGCGTGAATGTTTAAAGACTAGCACAAGCGCTCTTTTCTTTGTTGATTGTAACTAGGGCATCTATATTGCCATGTTTTGCCTTGACGCTCAATTAAAACTTTTTTTTTTTTCCCCCCTCTCCTCTTCTCGCCGCTGTCTTTCAAAGGCTGATGCGGAGTGCACACAATTATGCATATAAACATAGTGGCTTAATTATCTCCCACAACATCAGTGACAATGTAATTAACAAACATAGCAAGATCAATGAGAGAAAGTGCGACCTTCAAAACATTTAACTCCTCACACGGCGGCGGCGAGGAGCACGTCCCCCCATCGAGCCCCAACCCCACAACACTGCTCCTGGAACGTTTAGACAACGCAGTCGACACGGGGAGGGAAAAGTATGAAATAAAACAAGAAATAGAACAGATTTACTCAGTCCTATGTTTGATACAGATAATTTGTAGGATTGGAGTAGCAGAATTAGTATTGAAAACAACATAAAATAAGGTTCTCGAGTTTGTATAGATTGAGAGAATTCAGTAGTAGTAGTACACGCATGTAGAAAAACGATATAATCCCCAGTAGTAGGAGTAGGAGTAGTAATAGTAGTAATCCTTAAGTTAAAAGTAGGATTGTAGTAGCAGAAGTAGTAACAGTAGCAGTAGCAGCAGTATTGGACAAAACATAAAGTAAGGTTCCCACGTTTGTATAAACTGAGAGATTAGTAGTAGTAGTAGTAATGGTAGTAGTAGTAATAGCAGAAGTAGTAACAGTAGTAGTAGCAGCAGTAGCAGCAGCAGTAGTGGTAGTAGTTTTTGACAAAACATAAAATAAGGTTCCCAAGTTTGTATAAATTGAGAGAATTCGGTAGTAGTAGTAACAATAGTAAGTATTTAAGTTAAAAGTAGAATAGCAGTAGCTGAAGTAGCAACAGTAGCAGCAGAAGCAGCAGCAGCAGTAGTAGTAGTAGTAGTAGTAGTAGTAGTAGTAGTAGTGGACAAAACATAAAGTAAGGTTGCCAAGTTTGTATAAATTGAGAGAATCCGGTAGTAGAAGAAGTAGTAGTAGTAGTAGTAGTAGTAGTAGTAGTAGTAGTAGTAGTAGTAGTAGTAGTAGTAGTAGTAGTAGTAGTAGTAGTAGTAGTAGTAGTAGTAGTAGTAGTAGTAGTAGTAGTAGTAGTAGTAGTAGTAGTAGTAGTAGTAGTAGCAACAAACATCACAAGATCAATGAGAGAAAGTACGACCTTCAAAACATTTAACTCCTCAAACAGCGACGAGCACATTCCCCCATCAAGCCCCAACCCCACAACACTGCTCCTAGATCTTTGAGACAACACATTCGTCATAGCGAGAAAAAAAAAAAAAGAGTGAATTAAACCAAGCGCTGAGAGAGATTGCAGTGGATCAAACGGGCTTGACCATGACTTCCATTTGCGATTCGGGGTTCACACAGAAAGGTTATTGTTCATTTGGAGCGGTTTTCAAAGCCCCCCCTATTTACTGGCTGTTAATTAACTAAGCAAACAGGGTGGAAGTTTGAAGCGACAGCAGCGATGTGCACTTTAGTGTGTGTCAAATTAGGCCCAACCCGTGCACATCATGTCATTTATTCAAAGCAGCTCTATTAGGATACCAGCGGCCATTTAAACAAACACACTTATACTCATTTGCCCACATAAATGCAAATAGCTTTTGAAAAAGTGTTGAAATTAGTGTAGCATGAGGAGTTCATCTTGCAGCACTATAGATTTCGGTCATTATTTCTGTTTAAAATGTCTTTTCGTAGGTCAACACGTCGTTCGTCTCTCGTAATGTACTTATTTTGAGTTGTTCAATCTGGCATTAGTTAAACCGGGTTGACACGATCCTCAACTTATCGTCCAGCTTGAACTTACGCCGATTTACGTTAATCTTAATGTAAAAGTAATGCTGTAATTAAGCGTTTTTATACCTGCAAATGCGTAAACTTGTGTGTTGTAGTACTCAGTTTTGGTTTCTTAAGTAAAAGTACAAACGTAGAGGTAAAAACGCACTCAATTAAAAGTAAAAGTGTCACATGAACAAATCGACTTGAAGTACCTGTTTAAAAATGTGCTTTAAGAGTCAAAAATAAAAGTATACATTATAGTACAAGTGCGAAACGTAGTGATACTGATTAAAAATGAGACATATTTTAGTCAACAGTAATAATATGAATCAGTTCCTCAGTTTTTCTCATGAATTTTGTGTATTTATTTGTGCGTGAACTCGAAACTTTAGTCAAGATTTGACCACGAACACGGTAAAAATAACCCCTGAAATCATACGAAAAGTACTTTTTACTGTTCAGTCTTGTTCATAGATGTAGTGCGGTAGAAAGTACAGATACTGCTCTCAAAGGTAGTGAAGGAAAAGTAAAAAGCATCCTCTTTAAAACGTACAGATACCCAAAAATATACTTAACAATTTGTACTTCGTTACCTTCCACCACTGATTGTCACTGAGACAAACTGTGAGTTGGATCAGTACAGTTTTTATTATATTTTAAGAGGCAGTTCAGATTATAAAACTCTATAAAATCAACAATGAGTAAATGAACTTCCTCATAGCGTGTTGTATTGTGCTTCAAAGTGTCACCCTTCAGAATCCATTGTGCCTGTAGATTAGTCCATATATAGCTCCCAGCATGGCCCTTATCTCAGTAACACCTCTGCCTCTCAGAGCTGTGTGCGCCGACCGCCACACCGACCGCCATGTTTGGTCAGTGCCACACATATCAAGCCGCTGGTTATCGTGTCCAGCTCAGAAAATGTCCTCTAATTGCCTCAAATGCAGACAAGGCCGGTCTGTTTAGTGTAGAAACTTCAGCGTCCGGAGGTGTCCAGATAGGAGCCACTTCTGTGCGGGTTTGATATCAGTGAAACGGAGGAAGTCAAACGGGCGAGTCGGGACAACTTTGTGATTGAGAGAGGAACTTTTTATAATTGCGCTATAGCATAGACTCGGTATATAAATGGACATAGCTAACGCGCTAGCCGTCGCGTTCCAAATAAGAAGTGAGCATTGGCGCGCTCAACTCTGGCTCCAATTCACTTTACATTGAAAAATTATCACCTCTCTCTCTGTAACTGCTGCAGTGAGCTTCGTCATTTTGCTTTTAAAATGATTCATATTAACCCGATCTACATGATCCTGGTGTTTTTATTTCACTATTTTGTCCGTGAATCAAGATATAAACATTAATAACAGAGGTCACGCCCGCTAACGTTACCAAAAGGTTTGATTGACAGCGTCGCTAAACACCCGCGCTCAGCTAAACCAGCGTTGCGGGCGTAAAAGGGGCGTTACCTTCAACAGCCTCGCTCCGGATTGGCTCTTTGGTTGCTATGATACTACTAGAATAATCCTATAACTGCTACAGCCTCGATGATCTTTGCTCTATAGTCAGAATCTAGATATAATATAGAATGAGTGAAAGTTTAGCATATACCGTCTTAAAATCTGCATTGTTTGGCATTAGGACAGGCATGCCCAAACTGTGGCCCGGGGGCGAAATGTGGCCCTCAGACGAATTTTTCTCGGTCCTTAAGCTTCCAGGTGAATTGGCTTTTTACTTTTTACTGTACATTTCTGAAAATCTACTTTAACAAGCCCATATCAAATATTTAATGCGTCTCATTGAGGATGTAAACGTGAATAAAGGTCTTGTGGTTCAGTCTAACTTGTAATAATAACGCAGATTTGAAGTATTCACTGTATTCGCGATCAGTCTATGGCCCTCAATTCGAGACACAAACTCAGCGTCTATTAACTACAGCTTTTTTTGGACCTAATTCAACTAAAGTGTCACCTAAAATTAAAAAATACTACATTTCCTGTATTGGCATTTTTCTAATCTGCTCCTACTTCAAACTGTATTTTTACGGTTACTGCAAAATCGCATCAATCATAGCAGTAAAACACAGCCTCATACATATATATTGCTATTAAACATATTTAGTTTGAAGCCAAAGTCTCCTCCAGCGCTCCTCTGTACACTCCGCCACCTGGAGTCACATGATAGTATTAACGCGCCGCAGATAAGGGCTGAGTACAGACCTCATTTACACAGTGTTTTGTAAAGGTTATCTGTGGTCGCCCCAGTCATAATCCTTTCACGTCCAATCATCGGGCTTTCAGTGATAGCATGACACTGATGAGACTCGAGCTCGTTTTGAGGAGAGCGCGATAAAATTACACGCAGCAAATACAATGTGAATGGCTATATCTGTTCTTGCATGAAAGAAAGCACCCGTGTATTTTGTGTCACAATTACCACTTTGCTCTCGACATCAGAAATAATCTCTGGTGTTACGGTAAAATCATGCTCTTATTGTAAGATTGGGCTCAAGAGTGAGATAAATACATATGCCACTTCTGCTGCGTTTTTTTCTGTAGACATCAATGCATAAGAAGCTAGTAGTAGTAGTAGTAGTAGTTAGAGTTGCATTGTGGTAAGTAGTTATAATTGTAATTGAAACCACAGAGCACTAGTGTTATGTAGTAATGAAGTACTTATAATTGTAGTTGTAACCATAGTGCCCTGGCGTTATGTAGTAATGAATAGCTCTAAGGTTATTTATTTTTTTCTTCTCATAAAAGTACTTGCAAATGGGGAGTATTCTGATGCGAACTACTTTTAAATCAAACTTTTTTTTTTGGAAATATCAGTATCCATAAATGAGTAGTACTGCTGCAGTAGTATTCAGTAAGCTAGAGGTAATGAATAGTACAAATTTCCAAGTAAAGAGGAGGTGTTTTTGATGTTCTAGGTATGCTCGATACTAGTACTACTTAGAAGTACTGGTGGTGACTATGTCCTAATCTCAAATAAAAAACAACAGCTAAATTATCCTGTTGATAACATTGTATAATTATTGTATTTGCTATAGTACTACAATAATAAAAGTATTTTAAAGGGCCCCGTATTATGCTATATTTTAATGCTAATGCTAATGCTAATGTTGTTTCTTCATCACAAACACACCTGGAGTTATGTTTTGTTTCACTCACACACGTTTAACACACAAACTCTGCATCTTTAAACAGATTTTTCTTAAACAGAAAACGCTCTGTTCCACCTTGTGATGTCATCATGTGGTAATCCAGGAAGCGCTCCACTGTGTTTTTAAACTCCACACACCTTCACTAGAGTCTTTTGGATCACTTCAGCCACAGAATTCCCCAAATGTCTAATGAACGAAACGTAGCTGATGACATGAAAACTACCACTTCATGACATCACGAGGTGGAACGGAGCATTTTGAGCTTTGGAGATGTAACACACGCGACTCAAACATGTGTGAATGAAAGTAAACGCAACTCTAGGTATGTTTTTGAGGTGGTAACAACATTCAGAAGAGCGTGTAATATAGGACCTTTATGAGTTTTTTCTCCGCCGTCTGTATTAAACAACATTGGCCAATAGAATGTTGTGATGTCATCTGAAACCGCGCTATACGATACAGCTCGACCTCACATGGCCTTATAAATACAGTAACAGTACGTACCAGCGGAGGGGGCGCGTACATCAACACATTCATCATATCTGCAGAAAGGTATATCTGAAGAAACATTTTATACATCCAGATCTGGTTTCATGGCTGAAGTTTACAAATCCCAAACATGAAAAACATGAACTGTTACCAATGGATGCAAGAAATATGATAGTTTTACTCAATCACATATTTGATACAGATACTTAATGCAGGAAATATTTGGTTTGAATTCTATTTTTGTACTTAAGTTTAAAGCAGGATAGTCGTAGCAAAAGGAGTAGCAGTTGCAGCAGTAGTAGTACTAGTAGTAGTACTCAATGTTCAAGTAAATTGTAAAGTAAATTGAAAGAATTTAGTTGTATTAGTAGTAGTAGTAGTAGTAGTAGTAGTAGTAGCAGTAGTAGTAGCAGTAGTAGTAGCAGTAGTAGTAGCAGTAGTAGTAGCAGTAGTAGTAGCAGTAGTAGTAGTAGTAGTAGTAGTAGTAGTAGCAATACTCAATGTTCAAGTAAATTGTAAAGTAAATTGAAAGAATTTAGTTGTATTAGTAGTAGTAGTAGTAGTAGTAGTAGTAGTAGTAGTAGTAGTAGTAGTAGCAGTAGTAGTAGCAGTAGTAGTAGTAGTAGTAGTAGTAGCAATACTCAATGTTCAAGTAAATTGTAAAGTAAATTGAAAGAATTTAGTTGTATTAGTAGAAGAAGTAGTAGTAGTAGTAGTAGTAGTAGTAGTAGTAGTAGTAGTAGTAGTAGTAGCAGTAGTAGTAGCAGTAGTAGTAGCAGTAGTAGTAGCAGTAGTAGTAGTAGTAGTAGTAGTAGTAGTAGTAGTAGTAGTAGCAGTAATAGTAGTAGCAGTACTCAATGATCAAGTAAATTGTAAATTAAATTGTAAAGTAAATTGAAAGAATTCAGTGGTATTAGAAGTAGTAGTAAGAATAGAAGTAGCAGTAGCAGTAGTAGTAGTAGCAGTGATCAAGTATTACTTTTTTGAGTTACACATGTAAAAACAAAATACAATTTACTCATTAAACACAACATACAATGGGGTTAAATGTGCCATTCCCAAGCCTGTATAAATTGAAAAAATTCAGTAGTAGTAGTAATAGTAGTAGTAGTAGTAATAGTAGTGATAGTAGTAATAAAATTGCATCACTTTTAGATTTAGCAGCAGTATATCTGTTTTTCCCATTCAAATTCTACACTCTTTTTTCAGTTTTCATATATATTTTTTGTACCTTTCTTTACTTTTACCCAGTGATTAAAAAAAGTACTTCTCTCCCGTGTATTTGTTACCATGAAGACAACAGTGGTGTGAAGTGAACTGGATCCCTCACTTAGGACGGAGGCCAGCGGCGGCGTGTCAGCCTGTGGTTAGGGTACATGTGAAAACACCGTAGATCTGCTCAAGCGATCGGCTGCAAACATGGCGGTATTTCCTCTCAAATCCCTCATCTACTTCTCCTACATTTTTCATGCCCTTTCGATCCACCTTCTCCTCTTTCATACTGATCTGTCGCTCACGGGAGCCACCCTCCACAACACGGCCAGTGGAAATTTGGGGATTATTTTACACGCTGCGCTGGAGATGTGAAAAGCCGGGGCCAGAGAGACTGATTTAGCAAGAAATTTGAGACAAGAGAAGAAATATTTGTGTATTAATTACGCCGGCGGTAGGTGGGTTTACCTCTGGGCAGATCGTGTGTACTCTGCTGATGAGGAACGCAATAAAGCAAAATGCGAGAAAATAAGTGAAGTGATTGTGCCATGAATTAATTAAGATTTTAACTTGGGTTTATTTTTTGAAAGCCTTGACTCTCCATGTCTCACACACTCAGAAATCTCAATGTCTTTTCCCTTTTACTCAATGGAGCCTTGCAATAACCTGCGACTTAATGGGCCAGAATTAATCTCAACATAATGCAATTAAACTATACATTGACGGCCACACTCCAGCTGCGTCCTTGAGGAAGTCGTCCCTGTGTGGACTTGTCTAATGTACAGAGGAGGTTCCTATAGATTTTGGTTAGTTGCAGATTGAGCCGCTGTGTCACATGGTGCAGAACAGGAAGAGTGCAGAGTCACTGTGCACTTGTCAAAGCAGCAGATTTGTCGAATTTGGGCTTGTTCTACTTTCTGTGTCGAGTGGTGTAAATGTGTTTATTGAGTTAACTAACTTTGCCTAATGAGTTCATCTGTAACTTGAAATGACAAACAAAAACTAAGTGTGTGTGACATTTGTTGAGCAGGCATCAGTCAAAGTGACATAACAAAGTCATTCATAAAACTGATGGAGTGACCTCCAGTCAATGTGTTGTTTGTCATTATTTTGATCAATTGGTGTAATTATTCATGCAATGGACAATCTTTAAAGTGAAGATTTGAAATGAAATGAAATTGTAGCGATCCTAATGTCAGTTTCCTCTTTTGTTCAGGAGAGACCGCGGCCCTGCAAGACTATGCAGCCAACACCATGAATGAGTTTCTGGGAATGTTTGGTTACGATGACCAGCAGGTAAGGGATGAGCTGACCAAGAAGATCAGCTTTGAGAAGCTCAAAGCGTCTACCTCAGACCCCTCGTCCCTCAGCAGCGAGGAGGCCTCCCGCCGCGCTCGCTTCTCCAAGTACGAAGAGTACATCCGTAAGCTGAAAGCTGGAGAGAGCCCCTGGCCCCTGCACGCTTCCCCTCCCAAACCAGATGACCTCAACACAAAGATGGCCCAAGACAAGAGCGCCCTGCTGCAGGGCTCCGGTCTGCCAGGAGCAGAGGCACAGATCTTCCCTTCAAGTCTGGACCACAAGCCCCGAGGAGGACCCCAGGCCTCACAGCCCCCCGCGCCCTCACTGCACATGTCCAACATGGCGTCACGATCCTCCAAATATGACTTCTTTATCCAGAAGCTGAAGAGGGGCGAGAGTCTGCAGCCGCAGAATGGTAACGCCTACAAGCGTCCCTCCAAGTACGATCTGGAGAACGTCAAGTATCTTCAGCTGTTCAAACCCGGGGACGGAAACCCCGACATGGGCGGAGCCATCGCCTTCAAGACTGTCAAAGGGGGGCGCTCCTCCAAATACGACATCAGAACAATACAGAAGCTGATGCCCGGAAACCCCGAGGCCTCGCTCATGCCCAACGTCCTGGCCTCTGTCCCAGGGAACCCGGGCACACCGGGGGTCCCCACTGCAGGGGCCGCAGGGGCCATCGCCCCCGGCCTCACCATGGACCAGAGCGGACACCTCAGCTTCAGCACCGCCGAGTACCTCAAGTCCAGCTTCTCCAAGACTGACTCCATCACCTCCGGAACTGTGTCCTCTGTCAAGTAAGTCACGGCTGGGTTTTTCTACTGGGAAAAGCAAAGCAAAAGTTAACTTTTTTATACAATGAAAACAAATCTCTTAAACTAAATTAATTTAAAACCTTTCATGATCGATCATTGGCTAGACAGTGTCCTTCACGGTCTCTCAGAGAAACACTAATGTACAGCCTGCATCCACTTAACTGCTCCTGTGACTCCTCAGTCTAACACACAGGTAATTGCAGCTCCGCTGCAGCCAATAAGAATGTAGTGTGAAATAGCGCATAGCGCCCAATAGATCCACGACATGATGAGTTGCGAAGGCACATGAAGTGTTTACTCGCTGTAGTACTCCGTGGAGACTGATTTAGCACAGTCATCGCAAAGTGACTGACTTCTTGGTTTGGCTGGGGTCTAACAACTCTCCCGTAATTACTTTGGAGCCATGACTAACCTGGCACCAGCCGCAGGGGGCTGAGTGTTCTTTAAAACAAGTGGGCAGAGCTTTGGGGACATGGTCCAGTGGACTGGAGCTGCTACAGTGTCCTTGTCCTCTCTCAGTCAGGACAGCCCCAGCCTGTTGTGCCCTGGCAGGGTGGTCAGGGCGGGCAGCGCAGCCACTGTAAGCAGTGTTGCCAGGTTGGCTGCTGCAGCGCTGCTTGGCTAACACTGAGCTGCCTGCACAGTGACGAGGGGCTGCTGAGGAGAGTCTGGCAGCCTGCCTCCCTCAGGGCAAGATTAACCTCGGGTCATCCCCCGTGTGGAGCGGCTCTCACTGAGCTAAATGCCACTGCTGTGAAGAGCCAAGCACAACCAATACTGTGTAATCACACTTATTATATACACAGTGAAAAGAATGAGAAGCATACTACTGCTGTGGTCTCTTTAACATGTGAACATTCATTTAAAATGAATTAAAGGTAAACTTCCTTTGTGACAGCCGGGTTTGGCCTCTTTTGGCTGTAGTCTTGCCTGTGCTTTTTGTTTGAGACTGATTGGAGACAACTTGACATCAGCATTAGAGCCAAGGCCCTCGGGGACGATCAGAAAAGACCTTTTCAGAGCTTTTCTTCCCATCCCCATTATAGCGTTTTGCATACAAGCACTCACCAAAATACCCCATAAAAGATTAATGTCCCTTTGCTCCAGCATTTTGCCTTTCATTGGTCGGGAGCCCATGCATCAAAGTGCACGGCTTCCCTCCCTGATTCATAAGCCACATGAAAACGCGGTTATGCCACAAGAAAATGCATATTGATAGTGCAAAGTTTGGGAGCGGCTGTAAGTAAATATTGTGTCAGTTTGTTTTTATTAACAACAGGCAGGCCCACCTAACCATTAATCCTGTCTCTTTTGTGTTTGCTGTTGCATTAGGAATGGCCTGCCACCAGATAAACCTACCGGCGACGATGTCAACGTCTACCAGAAATATATTGCCAGGTATGCAAATCCCTCACCGAGCCTCCCTCTGCTGTAAAAAATATGTCCAAAACGCAGACAAACACTCTCTCAGCCCCCGCTATGCTCTGTTTTATTCACTCATATAACTCGACTTCTACGACAATGTTGAACGCACAGTAAATTAATTAAGAAAGAGTCAAATTTATGTGCTATGCTGAAGTAGAGGGGTGTAATGAAAGAGAAATTGCTTAATGGGAACTTACTGTAACGGGCAGAGCGAACATTATTCTGTGACATTAGCGGCGACTGAAAAACCAAGGATATGAACTGAGGCTATGGCCGCTTTATACGGAGGCTAACTGATCTAAAGGGGAGTCATTCACACCAATAGAGAGCCGTGCCTTTGAATGGGCCGAGAACAATGTGGCCGTCCTCAATTCATTCACTATAAAGGTGATTATCGCTTGTTTGTTTATTCTGTCTCTAAAAAGGAAAGAAAAAGCGCATTTGAAAAGTGGCGTTAACGATTACTTCTCCAAGCCATAACATGAAGGGCACAAATCAAAGCGCTGGCACTGACAGACACACACGTACGCACATCCTCTCCTCTCTCCACGCACACACAGAGCAGCAGCCTTCCTTGGACTGATTACATTTTGCAAGAAGATTTAATTAAGGAATTTTTAATGAGGCTTCTGCTGGCAGTGCCAAGAACTGTTTTGATATTTGCGCTGCATAATGCATAAAATTTGTCTAAACATCTCGGCGGTTGATGCACAGGGAGGCTGCAGATAAGCCCAGATACAGTTTCAATTTCCGTGTTGAGGTTGAGGAAAAAAGACGAGAGAAGGAGGGTTGCGAAAATGGGATAGGAGGGTACATAAAAAGGGTAAATGTTGCAAAGGGATTGTCGGGCTAATGGGTGATTTTGCAAAACAAGCTTCCGCAAAAAACGCTGCTTTCTTCTGCTGCTGGAGTTTGACGGTATAAAAAGATTCATTGGCGTCTGTGTCATACTTTTTAAATGCTTTCATGCACACACTTTGATCCGTGTATCCGTATTGTAACCAGAGATGCGCTGCAATCTGTGTGTGTCGTGGTGGCTATATTAATATTTAATCTGCTGCTGAATAGTGGCGTGCCCATTAGGCCCCCTGATGCGGCAAGAGGGAATTGTCCACAGGCAAAGTGATACAGCTGGGCAATGAGCAGTAAGGGAGGGGGCAGCGTCTCAGGGGACAGGGGGCTTTGTACGCCTAAGTGTATATGGGACATGTAGGGTAAATATATGTACTCGGTTTTCTGTTCTGCGAGGTGGAAGAGGTGTTACTGCAAAATAATACATCCGAATGAAGTATAAGTAATTTCCAAAAAAGTAAAACATATACTAGCTAATGTGATTTTGTTTTTTAGGTGACTGTATGTAAAATAAATAAATAAATAAAAAGCATAAAAAAAGGACAATTCTGCACATTGCAAATATAATGATAGTCGTAATTTTTAAACCAAATTGAAAAGTAAATAAAAATGTGTTTTGTATATAGAAAAATGCACAGAAATATGCTCTTTTTATTTATTTATTTATTTTTTTACTTTATTAATCTACAAAGAAAATTCAATGTTGTTACCTGCAGGATCAAAATACATAGTGGATGATTTTTTTTCTTTTTTTTTAATAGGGACAACAAACACAAATTAGCAATTCAGTAATCTCAGGCAGGTATCACAGTGTTTATATTTTATTTATGTATTTATTTATTTTTTACTTTATTAATCTCCAAAGAAAATTCAGTGTTCTTATCTGGGGGTTTTTTTCGTTTTTTTTCTTTCTTTTCTTTTCTTTCTTTTTTTTTTTTTTTTTTTTTTTTTTTTTTTTGAATAGGAACAATAAACACAGATTAACAATTCCATAATCTCATGCAGGTTTCGCAGTGTTTATATTTGAATTCACAACACAAAACACAAGTCGTCACCTCCTTATCCTATGTCCTTTGACACAAAACAAACTTCAAGTCTCTACATAAGCAACAAACAAAAAAAAGTGATCTGTAAATGTTGTTCGGAGATAATCCTAACAAGGCAAAAACATTAAAAAAAACTTGCTCTCCCTTCTCCCTCCTCCACCTCCCTCCACCCTCCCTCTCATGCACTACAGACGGAGCTCTTGGCAGCAGAAGAGCAAATGTTTATTTGTGTGTTTTTTGCTCGTAATTGGAGGATTTTAAGAGTCATCATCATCAGGCTTATTATCGCGCTGTGAAAGTGCTGTACTGTAGCAAAAAAAAAAAAAAAAGCGAAGCCGGGTTTTTCTTTTTACTAGAAACCGACTGAAATGCAGACATATAAGTGGAATGAGCTGAAGCGATGTGATGTCTTTCTGTGGTTAACCTGCCCTCGTTTAACAAGGTTTTTCACGGCTCGGTAAAAGAAATACAAGGTTCCCCGTCCCTCTTTGAGCGCGTGGAGGGAAAAGGTTTCACAGTATTAAGTGTCTCTTTGGAAGTAAATGCAGCTAATTTGAGTGGAATTGGTGTGACAGACTCGTAAATTGTGGCGGTGGCGGTGGTGCGGGAGTCTGAACGGGGGAAACGGGTGGGGTAGGGGGCTTTGTGAAGGTGAGCGAAGAACAAAAGGTAGTGAAATATATCGTAACATTAATCCTGTTTATGTTTATGTTGTATTTGGGTGCTGTTTTTCAGGTTTTCAGGCAGTCAGCATTGCGGCCACGTGCACTGTGCCTATCAGTACAGGGAGCACTACCACTGCATGGACCCAGAGTGTAACTACCAGGTGAGCGTGAGTACTTTATAATTTTTGAGCACCGCCCAAATACACATTTAATATTATGGAAAAAGATTGCTATTTATGCTGTTTGGAAGTGTTTCGTAACTTATAATTGTGTGGCAGAAAGCAACTAATTATGGAATGTTGAATATGTATTTTATTTTCATTTCGTGTGTTTTGTGTTTCTTTAAAATACAACCCCCCCGTTTTGTTCAAATTGCACAACTAGAGGTATTTTTCCATGGTTTAGAGCAGTTAAATATGGGGTGTTATTTGATTATTTCGTTGCACAACAAGAAAGTGTGAGATAAACAGTTTTTCAGATTTTAGATTCATTTTATTGTAATTTGAAGGTCTTATATTACGCAAAGTTGACTCTTGTGAGCTTTAAACCACGTTATAATGTTGTTATATCCTCAAAAACATATCTGGAATTGTGTTTTCTTTCATTCACACATGTTTCAGTAAATCTCCAAAGCTCAAAACGCTCTGTCCCACCTTGTGATGTCATAAAGTGGTCGTTTTCAAGAAGTTAACAGCTACTTTTTAGCTTTTGCTTAGTACAGTTTGACAATTCCCCAGCTGAAATTATCTAAATGATTCTAATGAAGCTGTTTGAAGTTTAAAAACACAGCGGAGCACTTCCTGTATCACCACATGATGACATCACAACGTGGAACAGAGCGTTTTGAGAGCGTTTGAGAGAATAACTCCGCCAAAATACGCCGGGTTTGCGTGTTAAACATATGAGAATGAAAGAAAACACAACTCCGGAAACAAGATTATAACACAGATCAGAAAATAGCGCAGTATGGGGCTTTAATACTTACATAAGACCAACATCCAGTTCTGCAGTACAACTTATCAACAAATATAAAACACAAGTGCAAAGTTCCTAGCTATTTTTTAAAAGTTTATCAGGGAGGACGTTTGAAAGCAAGGAAGGAAAACAAATTAACCAACTTCTATTGTCAAGCAAAAATGTCTCCTCTTATGATGTTACGGTTCATGAGGGTCAGGTGAGGTTTAGCTGAGGACAGAGTAAAAGGATGTGGCCATCGGTGCAGTATATACAAACACAAAAGTGCGTCATCTCGTCAGTAGTCGTTACACAGCGACCTGAAGTTTGTTTGCCTTTGAGGTGCTGAGTAAGCTGAGGGCAGGTCTCACTCACTGCAACACCCCGAGCTCACGGTGACAGTTGGCCTATCATTAGAAAGGGTTAATTGTAAATACAGCTCCTTCTCATCTATATCTGAAGACATCTGCTGTGCCTTTAATCCCCTCTCACATTATTAATCTTGTCCCGATGCCAGCGCTAGTCATGTATATGTAAGCGCCACAAAGCAGATGAGAATACTCCTGTTTGCCGTAGCATATGGCTGGAGAGAGTTAGTCAAACACGGCTAGATTTGTTCAAAGACAACAAAAATCCATGCTCGTTCTCCCGTTTGTTTTCCTTTCCTTTTTTCCTCCCAGTTTTCTGAATGAAGCCGTCTTCAGATGTAATCTCCAGTGTCTGCTCCCGATCAGTGAAAGATTAGCGCTCGATAAATATTGTTTATGTGCCCAAAGCATTACGGATCGCGGCTCACTTCACAGTCTGATGAGGAGACACGTTCTTGGAGGGATACAAAGGAAAAACCATCTCGTGTCATTATTTAGAGCGTTAGTTCAGGTTATCAGGGCGATTTACACGGTCAGGCCGCCGCATTTCTCTGCAGAGGAGGTGTTGGATATGCATTAGGAGTCAGACGTGAAAGGCAGAAGCGGAAAGGAGTACTCAAGTAGAAGTATTGTTACTGCAAAAATAATCGTAAAATAAGTAGCACTGCGTAAAAAAAAAGACCTTTTTCATTCGTGCTGCAAACTAATTGGCCAAAAAATAAAAGTAGAAAGTACAAAATGAATCAACAACTACTATTTTGTTACTGCTTTGTCTGAAATGTTCCCCACTATGGCATTAAATCTATCTATATATTTACCAAAAGGTGTTTTTATTGCTCAAAAATACCTTAAATATTACGCATTTATACTATCAGCGAGCTCGCCTCTCTACAGATCTGAGCTGTATCTTGACCTTATAGCATCACCTCCAAGCGGTAACATCTCCACGGAGATGGTAGCGGACCATCCACTCGAAAAGCCCCATAGTGCACCTTTATGTAAAAGTATTGATAATAGTGAAATAAATAGTATTGGGTAAAAAAAAACAACAAAGCTTCAGACCTTATTCATTCGTGCTACAAACTAATTCACCAAAAAATAAAAGAATAAAGTACAAAATGAATCAACGACTACTATTATGTTACTGCGTCGTCTGAAATATTCCACACTATCGCATTAAATGTACCAAAAGGTATTTTTATTGCTTAAAAACACCTTAAATATTATGCATTTACACTATCAGCGAGCTCGCCTCCCTACAGATCTGAGCTGTATCTTGGCCTTACAGCATCACCTCCTTGTTTAATTTAAGACAGTGGAACAAACACAGAGACAAGAAAAGCCCCATAGTGCACCTTTATGTAAAAAGCATTGTTACTACACGATAAGAGTATTGGATAAAACAACAAAAAACAAAACAGTGCTAATGCAGTTCATTTAAGTATTTATTTTGAGCACATGTATCAGGTTCACTTAAGGACATTTCACACATTTGTTCATATTTAAGCTCGAAAAGTAGTGGGAAGAAGAAAACGTATTAAATCCCACTGCTAAATCACTGTAACTACTACACCAAGCAGCTTCGAAGACGTTATTCATTCATGCTGCAAACAAACAGGCCAAAAAATAAAAGTATAAAGTACAAAATTAATCAAAAACTACTACTGCTTTGCTTATAAATGTATCTATCTGTATCTATTTTTATTGCTTGAAAATACCCTATGCATTTATACTATCAACGAGCTCGCCTCTTCACAGATCTGAGCTGTATCTCGGCTTTATAGCATCACCTCCTTGTTTAATTTCTACAGCGGAACAGACAGAGTAGTAGATGACACGGTAACATCTCCACGGAGACAAACAGGTAGCGGACCGTCCACCCGAAAAGCCCCGTCGTGCACCTTTATGTAAAAGTACTTCTCTTTTCCCTTCTCTGTACTCGGGGCAGAGATGATCAGGTCTTTGGAAGCGATAACTCATGAAACGCCGCGCACATGACACACAGAGTTGGAATATTACCCCAGTGCCAGCCCGCTCCATTGGCTCAGAACTGACATTCTCCTTTCATGGGCTCGTACAGCAGCGAGTACGGAGCCGTGTTCATCGTCACTCTGGTGGGAATCCCAAAATAAATGTAGCAAGTGGCTCCCAACCTTCATCACCACTCCACTGAAAATGAGATCTTTTTCCCAGTCAGCTCCGGGCCTATTTTGGAACGCCCCAATAGATCAAATGTACGGCACCAATCGGGCAAAACATTACGACCACTGACAGGTGAAGTGAGCGGGACAGATTATAACTTCATCGTGGCAAGAGGAAGTTCACATTTTGTACAGTAAGACAGTAAAAAATAGGATATAATTTAAAAAAACAGTGATTATAGTGTCCAAAAGTGCAGCTTTTTTGGGTGTTTCCCTGTTTACACTGGTTAGAATCTTTCAAAAGTGTCAGGAATGCGCAAAGAATGAAAACAATTTTGACCTGTTTAACATAATTACAGTAAAAAAGTCATTCCTATCTGCGAAAAACTACCTTAAACCTCCATGTAGAACTGATTACTTTGCCTGAAATGCCCCGCGGTATGGCATTAACGTGTATATCTGCGTGAAGACTAGCAGGTGACGCTAACATCTCAAGTTACAGGCCAGATTTGTGCGGAGTCAAGTCCGTTCGCAGCAAGAACACGTGTTTTTTTAGGTTTTTCGAACATTCCGAGAAAAGTAATAACAATAATGGACCCCTGCTGGAAAAGTGACGTAGTTCCGCTTTAAAGACGCATGTAGTTATAATGATTTGCACAGTTATTGTCTCGTAACCCGCCTGATAATTCTTGAAATGTTTAAATCGGATGCATTCGTTAGCAGCACTAGGAAAGCTTAATCTTTTCTATCAAAGAAATTAGCAATAAAACCCGTCCTAGAGCAGAGAGTGAGCTTTGCAATCTTGTCTTTTTTTTTTTCCCTAGCGCACCACTGGAACACATGACACAAAGCAATTACCCTACTTTGTACCGCAATTAACTGCTTTTAAGAATGCTGCTTTCTGATGTTTTTCTCTCAACTGGAGATAAATATGGATTGAACGCAGCACTGAGTCACTGATTCGCGCATCTCCTCTTACACTTTCTGTAATATCAGCTTAAGCCCAATTACAGCAGATTTGGGTGTCTCCGCAGAGCGACTTTGCGTGTATTTGCGTGTATATGTGTGTGTGTGTGTGTGTGTGTGTGAGAGAGAAAGAGAGAGGGGGGATTTTGAGAATTTAGTTGTGATTTTACACAGAGGAGAGCCTGGGAATATTCTGTGTTAATGCATTCATTAGAAGAGGAATGATATCTTAGTGAGGAGAATGGCTTTTTGGTTCACTTGTTTGTTTGTTTCGGTTGCCCTATGTTCCCCCCCGAGCACGTCTCCGAAATCATCTGCATGGAACAGGGTTTTTCCAGAGTGCAGACATCACTGTGATCTTGCATGTCAATTGATCCGTCTTAATTAAAAAAAGATATTTTGGGAGAAGATAAAGGAAACAGTGTAGCGATAGGAAAAAACAAGGAGTGTTGTTTCTATGGCCTACGTATCGCTACAGCCAGTACATTTCCCATAGCGTAAAAGTGTTTTTTCAGCTACCTTTACCATACACCTCGCAAAAAATGTTTCACGAAAACATAACGTCATTTAAATTAAAGTTGGTGCATGTATGAAAAGCAGATTCTATGTGAAATACTTGAAAATCCGGCCTGAGAAGGACTGGACTTACGCAAGGACAAACGGATCGAATGGACACTTCACAACATCTTTTTGTTCAGTTTTTGTTCGTCTGAGTATCTTGTCGTACAAAAAACATCAAATTAAATAAACAGATGAATAAATAGGGTTAAGGTGGATGGTAATAAAACTCATATTTCTATTTTCCACTGCCTGTTATGGATAGAGTTGGCCACTTTGCTAAAACTGTCCCAGAGGCTCAGGGGCAGCAGCTCACATAGATATGCAAAGTAAATCAATAACTGCACAACATGTCACATTTAGAGACATCTCACACTTTCTTGGCTCTTGCGACTTGCAGCTGCCACACAGATAAAGTTGCTGATTCTGTTTCTGGTTTAAATAAACACCAACCTGTTGCTGTACATTTTTCCCCATACCACCCTCCCCCTCCTCTCTCCTCTCTCCTCTCGCTTCTCTCCTCTCCCTCCTCCTCCTCCTCCCTCCTCTTGCTCTTCCATATTGGTTTGTTTTACAGAGGTTCACCAGTAAGCAGGATGTGATCAGGCACTACAACATGCATAAGAAGAGGGACAACTCTCTTCAGCACGGGTTCATGCGCTTTAGCCCCCTGGACGACTGCAGCGTCTACTACCACGGCTGCCATTTGAACGGAAAAAGCACCCACTACCACTGCATGCAGGTAGAGTATAGACCGAAACTGGCACCGTGTCCTCCGCTGCCCCCGAACTCACCACATGTATGACGCAGATCCACGGAAATACTATATAACGGAGCTACCCACCTATGAAGCACGAGATTTTGCAGATTAAGTGTTGTTCTAAGCGTGACGTTAGCATCAACCCTCAAAACGTGGCGCAAACTCTGCCATGACTTCCCGTCCATTTAGCGTGAGTGTTAGGTGGCTTTTTTAAAGATCTCTCGTCCCAAAAAGTTTCACCAGCAGCATGAAAACGATGCTCTATAGTCCTGGATTTTGAAATTTAACATTAGCTGCTTCTTCTACACCAAACTCCAACTCCAAAACCTTAACGCCTTCATCAAATAAGCCTCAATCTTCCTCTTTATAAATGATTTCTCTCATGATTTATTAAGGTAAATTGAGATGATTCCCTTCCGTGATATCATATAGGCGTCTTTACTGTAAAAAGGCAGACCGCATGTCCACATTTGGGTTGTCTATTCCATATTATAAACAGGTTCCTGGGTGGCAGAGCGACTCCCCGAGAACACCGAGGAGCAGTGACAGTTCGCACCTTCTCCATTTCATCCGATGCTCCGGTCTTAAGTAAATACAAGAAAACTGAAAAATGCTGAGCCCACACGAGGGCCTCCATTGGCTCCTATCGTCCCTCTCTCTCTCCATAATTGGCATGGATAAAATTCCCCCAGCTGTTTACATAAACTTCACATTTTTCATTTTTTTAGTACCAAGCGGCCCGTCGAAGATCATTCACCCTTTTGTTTAATTTTTTACATCTGCTTATTTTCAAAAGTGTCATTGTGCCGAGAGCGGAGGAGGACCAGAGATAGATTTTCCTTTTAGACCTTTCTAACTGCGTAATTGTTATTAGGACATTTCAGGGCTTGTTTTAACTGTGCTGAGAACCTGCAGATGTTGGCACCGCCGCTTTTGATGTACGACGAAAAGAAAAAAAAAACACACACAATTGCATTTTTTCCATTGTTTGACTCAACATGGAGAAGTTGCCCCGTTTGTGTGCAGGGAAAATGCCAGGATGATATATACTTTGTGCTTTTAATTCAAACATGAGCTGTCTTTCCCCTCACTGCTGGCTCTCGGCTTCACTGTAGATTTATCTCACTGTAGTGTCTCCCACACACCCTCTGAAACTACTTACAGTAACTTTGTGGTGTACACATCATACTTCAAATATGACTTTCTATACCTAGTTTTTATCTCTGTACCTTCTTGGGTTTACTAGTCTCATGCACGTGTTTTGTAGTTAGAAGAGAACCTGTATTTGTTCTACAATTGGGAAATTCCAGCGTTGCAATGCAAAGCTCAAGAACTGCAAGGGTAAAGAGACATGCGATCAAAATCAAGATAAATGAGTATTAAAAGATTCAGATCAGTTTTAAATGTATTTGTTGGAGACTGAATTTCTTTGTTGGATGAACAATCAAAATCCATAGTTAACGTGACAAAATCAGTTTCTTCCACTCATTTCTAGGCCACTTTAACATTGTGGTAACCACCCCCCATGTCCTGTCTAAACCCATTATCAGATTTCTCGTTTCCAACCTTTGTAGCAAAGTGAAACTATTGTTGGTGCAGTAAGTCTAGATGTGCCCTTGATTTGATTTTTGCAGGTGGGTTGTAGCAAAGTGTACACCAGCACCTCCGACGTCATGACCCATGAGAACTTCCACAAGAAGAACGCGCAGCTCATCAACGACGGCTTCCAAAGGTTCAGAGCTACAGAGGACTGTGGGACAGTGGGCTGCCAGTTCTACGGCCAGAAGACCACTCACTTCCACTGCAGGTTAGAGTCAACATGGCTTTATTGTTATAAAATTATGGCTTGTCAAAAAACCTGACAACACAATGGATAACAAAATTTGCAAATACCAATGTCACAATAATCTAACAATACAAATATATATATATTTTTACTTGTCCACATTCGTGTACCGCTTTGTATCTTTACTGCACTTGACAAAATAATCTAAATATACATTCCCAATAGCCTGCAAAATATTGCAATATTTTCCAACCGGCCCTATTAGATTTTTTTGGAGGCTTGGCCCAGTAAATCTTCATCAGTGGCACTTGTTTGGCTTGATTCATTAAACTCTTTGCGAGCCTCTGGCAGTGGATACAGGTGGCAATATGTGGGCCACTACTGCTGCCTCTGTTATGACTCTGCCTTTCTAATGGATTACAAAGTGAGCTTGGTCCATTCCTCTGCGCTGCAGCAAATGACTGCACGAGCTCTGATCCTTTTCTGTTTGTTCTGGTGCTTTAGGCGTCCAGGCTGCACCTTCACCTTCAAGAACAAGTGTGACATCGAGAAGCACAAGAGTTATCACATCAAGGACGACGCGTACGCCAAAGACGGCTTCAAGAAGTTCTACAAATATGAAGAGTGCAAATATGAGGGCTGCGTGTACAGCAAGGCCACCAACCACTTCCACTGCATCCGGTCAGGCTGCGGCTTCACCTTCACCTCCACCAGCCAAATGACATCGCACAAACGCAAACACGAGCGCCGCCACATCCGTTCTTCGGGCGTCCTGGGCCTGTCCAGCTCCTCCTTCATGGCCCCCAAAGATGAACCAGAGGAGTCCAGTAATGATGATCTGGTGGACTTCTCCACCATCAGCAGTAAGAACTCCAGCCTGAGCGCCTCTCCAACCACACAGTCCACTACAGCCTCTCACCTGATGGCCACGCCCACCACCTCCGTGTCCTCCTCACCCTCCAGCCACACCCTCAAGTCCACTCCCAACATGGCGGCTGGGGCGGGACAGAGGATGAGTAACCTGCTGTCCCAGACGCTGCCCAGTAACATGCCCGTGGCTCTGGCCCTGTCCAGCAGCGCTCTGGCCGCTCCAAACCCGTTCTTCCCCCTCATGCCCAGACTGCCCCTGCAGCCGCCACCCCCTTCTGCTGCTAGTCTCATCTCTGCTGTGTCGTCTGGAGCCCTGTCCATGACCTCCGACTCTCTGAGTCAGGGCTACTCCAGCGCTGGGGCAGATGGAGCCATGGCTTCCACCCCGACCTCCTACGCCACCTCCTCCATCATGGAGAAGATCTCAGCCAGCAAAGGAGTCATCTCACCCATGATGGCCAGGCTGGCAGCTGCAGCGCTCAAACCCAACAACTCTGAGACAGGTGAGTGTGTGAGCCATTTCAGCATTTGTCCTGTTCATGTTCAGGTAAATGACATTTAATTCTACTTAAAATGCTGCATTTATATAGTAACTGAGAAACCTGCCTACACTCAATCAGATTTCATTTAGAATTTTCCAAAAGTACATTTAAAAAAACTAGCACATGCTGTTATCCAGTGGAGTAACAGGCTCCTCCTGCTGCTCTTCTGTGGATTGGCTCCTCTCACACTGTCGCCACCTCCAAAGTGCACTCAGGGGTCACCCGCGCTGTGTCTATCCCACAGTGAGTGCTCCGAGCTGGGCCAGGCATTACCAGCCCTCCCAGGCTTCCAGGGACACAGCGGAGGGAGACGCGGCCCTCTCCTTCGCTGCGGGCCGCCTGTTATTGTGTTGATCGCTTGTTAGATAGCCACAATCCATTTGGAGATAAATGCGCTGACAGGGGAAGAGGAGAGCCTGTAAAAGTCTGCTGTGATGCTCCGAGTGGGGGCTCCTGGGGCCTGTGTCGAACATGTTTCCTCATCATTGCTCTCTTATCTGTGCGCTGCGCCGTTCCAGCCAAATGGAGGTGGAATGAAATTAAGTTCAGAAAATTGTGAGAACAAAATATTTTTTCCCCCATATCCTCTTCGCGGGACTGATAAAAAAACAGAAGTCGCTCAGGCAGAAACAGCTCTATGCACTATGCTCCCGTGCATCTGCAAAGTTGAATTTCTAGAAAGCTCATGTTTCCTCAAAACATGTCAACAACTATTTAGCATAAACATAATTCTCATACGTTTCAGGGGTAATTGGCTTGTCTGGGTTTATCTCATTGCTTCAAACAAGGCGAATACAGAACACACAAAACACATTTGCATCCTGCTGGAATTATTATATATTTTGCATATTTCTACAAACCTAATATTTCAGATCATCAAACATTAGACAAAGATATTAACTAGAGCCAATAGACAATGCAGAGTACGGCTTTTAAAAATGTAACATTACAAATTATTTTAAAAGTATTTGATGTTTTCTCCCATTTATTTAATTATTTTCATTTGTCGCTTTAGACTTGGTAATGCAGAAATATTAACAAAGAATTCTCATCTTATTTTATCCCTTTACATCAATTTTAAGGGAGACAGATGATGCAGAATTGACTTTTAAGACTCCATAAAAGATTATTTAGAGTGATTTATGCGTAATCGTTGTTTTCCTGCTTTCAAGACGCCCCAAAACATCCCTGTTTTCCGCTACTCCTCACACACACACACTGTTCTCAATACTAGGAACGTTATAGTGTCATTTGTACATAACCTATTTAAGAAATCCCCAAACTAAATCCCTATTTCTCTGTACAGTTATACAGTGTGCGTAAAAACAGAGCAGGTGGAGTTTGTTCTGGGGGCAGCGTGAGTTTATAGAGGGAGGAGGTGAAATTCCGGATGTTGGGAATTGGAAGGATTAGAATTCCTGATGGTGTTGCAATATGGAGCTGTCAGCCTGAGCTCCACCTCTGGGCTGCAGCAGGTACTGTCAAAAGAGTGGGGGGGGCGTCCCACTGGAGGCAGGGTCTCTACAGATGGTCGCACCCCTCCCTCCCTCCCTCCCTGCACACACATACGCAGCTCCTCTACAAGATAAGAGTGGTGCTTTATGGTTTTTGTTCTCATATTTTGTGTTTTAACATGTGTGAACAGGACATTTGGGGCTAAATCGGGGAGGAAGTGGTTTGTATTTTTCCAGACCAAAAAAAAATACTGTGACAAGTGTCTGTTGTGTTTGTGGCTGTTTTGTCACAATGCGTTTTGTTCATGAGGTTGTGAAACTTTGCTGTGAATGTGGCCAATTGTGCATTTAATATTCCTCTTTCGGCTTGTGAGTAATTTCTTTAGTTTTTCTTATTAATGTTCCACTCCAATTTGGCCCTAAGTGTTTTTCCTCGCGATTGGAGCATCTGAAGGGTTTACTAATTAGACACACAGTACAAATGATCTTTCCCAAGCGCTGTATCTTATCCACAGTAATTACAGGCTGGTACATTATTCCTGGATAATTTCCAGAAAGAAGCTGCTTTGAGTCAAACTCATTTGTTCTCCTTGTTTGGAAAGTGGAGAAAGAAAATGTATTATGGACTAGAGAACAAGAGGCACTTCCAATGCAGCTGCTGTTTAGGAAAGCTCCAGCCAGAATATCCGTAGTATTCCTCATGACGTGCGCTGATTGGGTCAAAGTTGATGTAATTGTGAATGACAAGGCAGGGTTTATGTCACTGGTTAATTTTGGGTGCTCTTTGGGTGGAGTCGAAGGGGGAAGGGAAGGCGCGAGCATTAAATGACCTCAAATCAAAAATACTGTCTGTTTAGTTTGGCCCCGCCCCCAGCCCATTGTCAAAGTGAACTGACACTTCTCGATCTCGCCGCTTTCCGCTGACAAGACCCAAGTCTGGCTTTTCCGCTCGTATTCAGCCTGATATGTCTCTGGGTCATTGTGTAGTGGGGGGCTCTGTTCACACCCCCTCATGTACGGGGTTGCCCTGAGTGAAAAAAAAGAGGGGCTCCACAGGGCTAAAGGCACACTCTGCTCCGGACACGACCTTGTCACAATCCCTCAGCACCGCACACATTATTAAACAACACATTTTTGACCTGACCAATCACTGCGCTGTTGTTTTTATGGCTTAAGAGGCTTTGCTGGGACCATCTTGAGCTGTAGCCTCGGGACAAATGAATATTTCAGTCCCTCGGGGGTGGTTGGGGTGGGGCTGCACTCACCTTCCTGTCTGTCAGCGTTTCTTCTGCACACCAGCCGCATGGCATTTATTTATTTAATCTTCTGTCCTCTGAATACCTCTTTGGAGAAGAATGTGATTGAGAGGTCACGCTATTTGAACCAATCTGATTGGCTGTCAGCTCCAATCTGACCGACATGGCGCCCTGTTCCTTGTGGGTACGCTCAGTGGCACCGTTGTCAGGCCAACGCCGAGCCCGGGATGGGGGTGGGAGGGGGAGGAGGGGGCCGTCCAATCTGAGACTGCCACTTTCCCTCAGCATTAGCATCTCACTTAATGACCAGTTAAGAGGCAGCCCGCCAAATGAGTTGTGACAAGTGCTGCAGAAAACCCAGTGTTTTTCCCTCATATCTGCCGCCTCTCAATCACTGTTTAAAAGCCTTGACGGCCTGACATCATTTCACAATAATTATCACTGGGAGTATTCGTTTGGGGCCAGGACAGAAGTCACATTAGATCTCATCAGGCCTAACAATGCTGACCAACAATAACTTTGTTGTGTGTCTCTCCTCAGGGAATGGCCAGCCTCCATCAGGCCAGTACAATCTGGTCCAAGTGAAGCAGGAGCCCATGGAGTCGGGGTCCGTAGGGTCCCAGGACTCTGCCCAGGAGCACAGCCTGGACCTCAGCAAGAAGGACCACAGGTACTACACACAGGCCCAATGAGCGCTGTACTGTAATGTAAACAGAGTGAGTGGAATATTCATATGATAAATTGGCTTGGAAAAATAACGATGGTTTTGTGATTTAAAAAGTCATTTTTATCCATTTAGTTTGCTGCCATATATCAAAAATCCACTATGCATACATCTATTAAAAATTCATCGCTTTTGTTCACTTTTGTGCAGAATGCTCTGCATAAACCTGAGATCATGCTTCTGTAGATGCTATTTCTTAATAAGACAGCATTTTTCTTCTTCATTATACAGCACACCTTGCGTGATAAATAGTAATATTTACTGTTCTCATGCAAATCTTGACTAAACATTGTTCATTTGACTTGTTCCAGTAATGAATCAAACGGACACGCCGTACCGGGGAATACATCTCTTTTATCCTCGCTTATGAATAAGGTAAGATCCATCCATCAAACGCCTTTCATCCCGAGACAAATTAGCGGCACACGGAGGGGCCTGTTTGTTTTTGAATGTTTCACCGCTAATAAGATGAGTTTGTATCATTTAAATTTTCCAGCCATTTTTCATATGGCGTAATTTTCGCTGCACCTCTCACAAATTAATATAATGAAGGAGTAGCTGGGTGCCATGCCAGATATATAGAGATGTTTGTTTTTTGATGAGCTGTTTTGAACTCCACGTCCATTTTTCCTCCTCCTTTATCCTTTTTCTCTCCTGCCTCATGCTACATTTATTTATAGACTTTGTAAATTATTTGATTAAAAAGTCTGGGGAGAAAAAAACTGGCAGGCAGGCGCGGCTATCATTTTTTAGCCGCTCTAAGTGTCGGCGTATGGAAATTTAAATGTGTGTGTTTTTTCTTGAAGATTAAAATGGACATTGTTTTAATCATACATCTCGCTTGACGCCTACAAATGACTCAGGTGTTTACAGCAGTTTGTTGATGTCATGGCAGCTGGGTATGTTCAGGCTGTACTTCTAGGTACAAAGCACTGTGGCTTTGGTAAATTAGTCAAAATTCTGTATTTTTCACACAGAAAGCGAGATGTATAATTTTACCTATACGGCTATAACTGTTTTTCCCATGAATAAATAAACCAGATCTCGATTCCCACTGCAACTCATCTGGTTACTGGGCTGTGGTTAGTGTGTCATTTTATGTTTTAAACAAGATGCCCTTCCTTGAGAAATTGGAATTTATTATAGTGAGATACGCACAAAGTGATTCAAACATTGTTGACAGTGAAATGAGTGAAAAGTATGTTATACAAAGAAGCTACACTCCTGCATTCTTGTGTGTCGCCTCTCTGGGACAACAGTACTTATCAAACAGACAGGATGTGCTTGAGGAGCGTTAGTCCAACAGCTCGTGGTGTCACTGTAGCCTCAGTCAGGCCACACGCCACATAAAAGACAGTCCCACAGGACACTTGGCAAATGGGCCTGGCCCGCACTCAAGCTCCTGTCTAGTCTTTATAAATCTGCCGCTGCTTTCTTCTCTTTCCAGATCACATGTCTCTCAGTCCATACATATTTGGACACATTTAACCACAGACAAACAAGTGCTGAACTAATCGTGGTGGAAATGTGGGTGTATGTGTTTTTAGATGACGCATGTGAACCCCTCCCTCTTTAATGCCATGAATATCAAATCTGAGATGGACGGAAATCATGGGGGAGACCACGCAGAGGCGGGTCACTATCTGAACCAGGTGCTCAAGAGATCCCTGCCCGAGAAACCCAATGAGATCTGGAGAACATACCTACGCAGGTACCACACACAGTCAGGTTTAGATCTGTCCTCTTTAGGCTGTCTCTGGGTGTCAGAATTACATTTAAAGTCAAACTTTTTTTAAACTTGTACATCCCACTGACCTCACTTTGTCCTCGCTCAGGTTCGACACTGATGACTTTTGTGAGGCGCACTGCGACTTCCTTCAGAAGGTGCACTTCCACTGCCTGGTGGAGGACTGTGGGGCGCTCTTCAGCACTGTGGACGGGGCCATAAAACACGCTAAGTGAGTGTCACCCCGAGTCATGATCAGGGAAAACACCATCTACATTTGAGAGTGGAGATTTATAGAGCTGTGTAAGAATGAGCTCCTGTTTGTTGTGCAGCTTTCACCTCCGGGCCACTTTGAAAGTGAAGTCTGAGGGCTCGTACAGTGAGAAGGAGTCTGGAGAGCCCGCTGCCCCAGTGTCCATGGCCAATAACCCCCCTGTGGATGTGTCCCACCTCAGCTCCTCAGGGGGCTACAGCTCGCCCCCTCCCTCCATGTTGGCATGGAAACAGCTGACCGGTACCATCCCTCAGATGCCCGCCTCAATGCCCACTCTGCCAGCCAGCTCCCCTCTGCCCACGACTTCACTGGAGAACGCCAAGCCTCAAGTCAAACCGGGCTTCTTGCAGTTCCAAGAAAAGTAAGAGAAACATTGCGATCTTTCTAGTGTTGAATTCAGGTTCAACAGAAATATTAACTATTAAAGCCTGGCTTCTAGTGGTAAATATCTATGGCCAATATTGTATGTAAATGTTTCTAATTGTCATTTTTTGTCCAGTGACCCTTGTTTGGCTACTGACTGTAAATACTCAAACAAGTTTCACTTCCACTGCTTGTTTGGGAACTGCAAGTACGTCTGTAAGACGTCTGGAAAGGCCGAGTCCCACTGCTTGGACCACATCAACCCCAACAACAACCTGGTGAATGTGAGGGACCAGTTCTCCTACTACTCTCTGCAGTGTCTGTGCCCCAACCAGGTGAGCCCTGCACGCAGCCGATCACTTCCTGTCAGACCCACACATTCTCACTGTGAAGTATGCTATCTATTAGAGCAGCATTTGAGCTTATTTGACTCAAGGCTTTCACAAGCACTGCTCCCTGTCTTCCATCTCCGCTGAAAAGACAGTCGACTCACCCCAGTAATGCCTGTTTATATGTCAATGATGTCATTTTGACTGCCGCATTCTCCTCTCAGAAAAGGCCAATTTAGCTGATATTACCCAATAAATCATTGTCAGTGGCACAGTAAACAAGGCTGTCTGGAATAGGGCAAAAATCAGGGGAATGCTCCGTAAATGAAACCTAAATGGCAGCCCGTGCCTACTCTCATGAGCTCGTATTTGGAGAAGCGTTTAAATGAATTCATTAATGTGTTGAAAATCAGCCCTTCACCAAAGGCCCCCTCCTCCTCAGTGGCACCGCTGCACACAGATCTTATTTGGGCTGTCCTTGGGGAGGGAGGGGGGCAGACAGATGGGGCTGTGCGGTGGCAGAGGAGGGGTCTGGGGCTGTGATGAGGGAACGCACAGGATTGTGAGGTGTGGATCATTTTGTGTGAAACTTTGAACACAGACATCAAACACAGTTAATCAGCGTCTCCGGCTCACACTCTCATCGTGCCTGACTCAGGAAATTGAAATGATGCGTCTGGTCCACAGCACTGCGAGTTCAGAATGAGAGGCCACTATCACTGTCTGCGGCCAGGCTGCTACTTCGTCACCAACATCACCACCAAGCTGCCCTGGCACGTCAAGAAGCACGAGAAGGCAGAGCGCCGCGCGGCCAACGGATTCAAGTACTTCACTAAGAGAGAGGAGTGTGGCCGTCTGGGTAAGAAAACACACAAAAACACTTAACAATGCGGACGGCAAAAGAGTTAAACCATATCAGGGCCCGACTAAATTATAAAACTATCCAAGAGTAGATAAAAACACGACTCACCCCATGATTAATAGACTTTTATATGTTATCAAGGCTGAGTTAGCAGTAATAACCAGGGAACCATTAGCCAAGCCCCATTGTTCAAATAAAGACAGTAACACCAGAATTCTAACTGGAAAGCTAATATTGACTTGTGTATATTATTACCTTTTTTTGAATGTGAGTCAATGGAACGGAGCCAGGCGTCTAGGAGCCAAGACTTTATAACTTCCGGATCGGATTCAACTTTTACCCTTTAACGTGATGTCTGCCTGTTCAACTGGCTAGTTTTCTTACAACGCATAAGTCTTTCTGAATAGCTCTCTAACCCTGTATTAAAGTATTACGGACTTAAGGCAACACTTGATTTTGCATGTCTGTTGTTAGCGCATACGTTCTTTTGTTTACACACTGGGCGAAACTTGGTGTATGTTGGCAAACACCGAGCGCAGGTATGGCTCGTTCTGTTGCATATGCACGCCGGTATATCCCTCCCCAAGTCCCTAAGGTAGTCCTCCTTTCTCTCTCCGTATACGAGCGGTAACGTCATCGGGGGCAATCACATCCAGGTTGTTTTCTTCTTCCTTTTTGCCCCTGTCAGAAATGAGCAATTAGCTTTGTGTTTGTTAATTATCCGGCTTGTCTGGTTTAGCCTGTTTGTGTTGCGGAGCTGCGCCTCTCCGCCACCGCTGCCATCCAAATGAATTAAAAGTGATGTGTATTTTTTTTCCTTTCTTTCTTTTTTCAGGCGGTTACACAAGCTTTTCAGAGCGCGGGAACAAAGCAAACAAAAAAGCGGGCCCGAAACAGCTGTTTTTTGTCCTGAGTCCGTTCTGCCAGGCGTATTGTTTGAGAGGATTAGGATTGCTAGCACTACAGTCATAAAGAATTGATGGCTTGCCAGTATCCATGGCAGCAGCTCTAAATTGAACATGGACGATGATGCTACCTGGATTGGGTCGCAACAAAAGGGCCCTGCGTGTCACGGGGGTTAACATTATTTGCTCAACTTGCAGCGTTTGGAGCGGTGTGCAAAAAGCGATTTGATGACACAGGGCTGTTTGTGCTCCTAAAGCGGGCGCCATGGTTACTGACATGCTAGCACCTGCCCAGCATGCAACTCTTTCAATTATTTCTGCCTGCTTTTATATAATGGTATTTGATTAACAGGCACAAAACGGAACATTCATTTAATTTGAAATCATAAAGCAATTAGAGCTACGGCGCTTAAAACAAGGGGAAAGCGGATAGGAGAATAGGACGCAGACGGCAGGAGAACAAAAGGCAAAAATGACAATGGAGATACTTTGAAAAATGAATTTAATATGGTAATAATTGTATATTTACTTTGGTTTGCAGGGGCGTGTGCGCATTATTGGCCCTCCGAAAATGAGAATTTATTTATGTAAATTCCTAATTGAATAAAGCATGTCAGTGTAATAAAAGAGCTCCACAGGTTTAGTGCAGGGAAGGCTTGACTTCTCAGTGTGACACCACAGTGATCTAATATTCCTCCTACATGTACACTCTACACAAACACTTGGAAATGCAATCCCTCTTTAGTCACCAACTCATAGAAACTACAAATATTTCACTTCGGATTCAATTTAATAACCACTCACGCAGGGGTAATGTATAGCACAAAGGTACAGACTGAAACCATCGACGGAAACCAAGATTAAAACATAAACGTGAGCAAAGAACACTGCGTTGGATAAGCGGAAAGTTGCTATATTTCTACTTTTATTTATCGGTAGGCTCATGAGCAGGAAAAGATACAAGTTTCTATCAAACAATACGGAAAATGTATGCATAAAATAGCAGTATAATTACAATCAT
Source organism: Periophthalmus magnuspinnatus (assembly GCF_009829125.3). Taxonomy (NCBI): domain Eukaryota; kingdom Metazoa; phylum Chordata; class Actinopteri; order Gobiiformes; family Gobiidae; genus Periophthalmus; species Periophthalmus magnuspinnatus. Next base: position 28,609,835 of record NC_047132.1, read on the forward strand.
TAGTCCCAGCAACTTGTTCTATGAGATTCCAGCAATTAGGGATCATAGCTACTACACAATAGACCGACAGTTACTCACTAATCATTCACAAATTCACTGTGAGAAATTAAAAGAATCCAACCCACAACCTCCTGTATTTAATTATGTACTGTACTAGCTCGGTTGTATTGTTTTGTTTTCTCCGTGGCGTGCACTTAGGACAAAAAGTAGAATAAAGGAATACTTCAGATTTTTGTTAGGTGAAACTGGGACCAGTACCAGAATACTGATACCGATACTGATGACATTTGTATGAAATATATTGAAACTCCTGAACTCCTCCTCTTAATCTGCGCTCCACCCCTGTTTGAACTGATCCAAGAGTTGAATATACAGTATGTGCAGAGAAAAGGAAATATAAGTTACAAAAATGTGTTAAAAACTGATTAAAAAATGGTTACAGTTCAGTTATACTTTGTCCTTCGTGTATACATTATCAGCGTGGAACTGTGTGTTTTACGTTAAACTAATTCATGTTTTTTTGTTTTATTTCCTTAGGCTGCAAGTACAACCAGGTGAACAGCCACTTCCACTGCATCCGTGAGGGCTGCCAGTTCTCCTTCCTGCTCAAGCACCAGATGACCTCACACGCTCGCAAGCACATGAGGAGGATGCTGGGAAAAAACTTTGACCGAGTCCCGTCCCAGGTACAAAATGCAAACAGCACAATGCTAAAAAAAAAACTAGACAAACAGCCGCTATTGTCACATGCCAATCTCAAAAAAAGAGGGTTATTATCTCCAAATATGGGCTGCGCACCTCAGGGGACTATAACAGGTGTTGAATTGTTTATGGAAACATCTGGAAACAAAGCCAAGTACCTCACACGCCCTCCGCTATTGTCAGCCATTTTATCCCATTTTTAACTCTTATGTAGGTTAATGGTGACTTAACTGTAATTTGACAAACGTGTTGAAAGTCAGAACACAAAAACAACATATTTACTTAAACGTAGACTTAATATAAAGTCGTCGACGTTGAATAAGCGCGCCGGTTTTGCTTCCTGTCATGAGTCACTGCAAAAAAAAGCAGATTGGTGCCCATATCTCGTCACACCAGTCAATTTTAATCCATGCATGACATTCTCAAGACATATTTCGGCTCTGCTTAATTTCCTAACTTAACCTCTCGTGGGCGAAGCTAGATAGATTAAAACATGTGGATTTACCCGTTCTCATTGTTGCTTTTCTTTTCAAAGTCGGCCTATAATGACAAGAAGTATGACGTTTGTACTTTCTTGCTAAATACTGCTGTGTGCAAATATTTGGTTTTATGCCAGCAACCAACACCTGTTTTTGAGAACTTGTTCTTTTTTGGGACATGTTTGTTGAGCAGTCGCTGCTTTTGCGTGCCAGTACAAAAGTTTGATTTATTGCCTAATCAGATTATTATGTTATTATGAAATTTTTATTAGAATGACACACCTGGAAAATGGTTCAAATTCTCAGTATTGTGGCAGGATACCGCAGATTACAATCCAGATTATAGAAAAACAACAACATATATAACCAAAAGTCTTATAGCTGTGGTGGGAGGTAATGAAGTAAAAGTAGTACAGCACAGTATTTAAGTGTTTAGACATCTGCACTTTACTTATGTACATTTTAAACTGGATATTTTTTACTTTTACTTCACTAGATTTGAGAAGAGGTATCTGATCCTTCTACTACACTACATTTTTGAACAGGAAAAGTATATGAAAAGTATTTATTTTATTCATGTTTGAGACAAAATTAATAGCACGTTAATATTTTGAGCAAACAAAAATATACAAATAAAATCAGCTTGAAAAAATGATTGTTGCAAATTTCAGCACAAATCAAAATCAACACATTTGACGTCTTATAAGACCTCAGAATATGTGCGAAATATTTGTACTTTTTACTCTTTAAGTACATTTTTAAACAGGTACTTTAATACTTTTACTTAAGTAGATTTTTTCATGTGATATTTTGACTTTTACGTGAGTATTTTCTGCTCCGGTATCTATACTTTTACTTACATCTTACTTCTTCCACTACTGCTTATATGTAAAAGAGCAATATGAAACTTTCCTGATGTTTTCGTCATGAAATGTTCCACAGTGCGCCTCAAAGTTATTATTTTTTTTCTTAGGTCATCTGTCCTTTGGTAAACTTCATGTTTTATTGACTTAGTGTCATTTAACGAATTTGAATAATGCACGTTCTTGCCAAATATGTCATAAGATTAGCGAGATGAGGGATAATGTTCTGATTTGCATTGCACAAGTCATTTTTGATTTTTGCATAATACTAAAAGGCAAATTATTAGTTGGAATGAAACATAATAAACTCAAAATCAAGTAGACACGCGTAGGTGGAGTGATAAGTCTAACCTGAAGTCGCCGTGTTGTTTTTAGGTGCTGCCTCTGGGTCACAGGGCGGAGGACATGCAGCACCCCTCCGGCCTCGTGTCCGGTCCGGTCCCCAGTCAGACCAGCCTCTCCGCCAGCTTCTCCAACACCTCCATGGACGATACCGAAGACTACGTGGACTACACCGGGGGCAGTCCTCTGGGTCTGTCCTCCGAATCCTCCAACCAGGACAGGAGCTGCACCAGCACACCCGTGGGGAACGACGCCTCGCCTGCAGGTAACCCCACCGCTGAAACAACCACGTTCTCAGGATTGCCATTTCATACATTCTTCAATCACGTTTTTGATTTACTTCTATTTGAATCAATAGCATAATGATACATCAGCCAAAATATTAAGAGAAAACCATTACAGTTTTATTGGACAGTCTCATAAAGCATCCTTTTTGCACTTGAGGCCATTGTAGATAATTACATTGTCCACTGGCCGGAAAACATCCCTGTGGCATTTTGTTTACTTGAGCAGTTTTACTGACCTGGGGCTAAATGCATAGATCACAAACCAGTTTTTCATCATAATTTTTATCTTAGTGTTTACCTTTGCTTTGTTTTCTATCTTAGCCTGCCTGCAAACTTCACATTTCACATGCCAATATATGATCTACTTATTATTCTCATCATGTTGTTTTGGCTGGTGTTTGGGTAACTTGTCTTGAATGGGGCTCATTTTGTATCATCTCTTCTCTTTTATCTTTCCCTTTTTCTACCTCCCATCCCTGTGTCTGTGGTTGTGTTTGTGGATACGTGGGTGTGTGTGTCTCCCCCTCTGTCCGTGTCCCCCCTCCACCCCTTCTGGTCACCCTGTCTCTCCAGGACAAGGCTGCCCCACCACACCTTCTGCTCCCACCACCCCTGCCGACACCACCCAAACTGCACGTCCTTCTCCTCCTCCTCCTCCACCTCCTCCTCTTCCTCCTGCTCCTCCAGCTCTCCCCACCCTGGCCCCTCCTCAGCCGGGGCTCCAGGCCCCGGCCCTCCCCCCTGCCCTTCTGCGCCCGCCCCTCTCCTCACTCCCATACCTCCTGTCTCCACCCTGTCTGTCATACTCTCTGCTCAGCGCCTCTCTGGGAGCCACTCGGAGTGTTGTCATGCCAACCAACACACCAGCTTACAGCCCCATCATTGCCACTCCGTCTCCGGTTAAAAATGACGTCCCTATAGTGCAGGATGCTGCAGGTACTTACTCCGGCGCAAACCAACACTGCAGCTGTCACTCAGGCCAGGCCTCTCTGCACTTGTGTTTGTAAAGCATGCCCAAAGGAAACATGAGGAAAGTGCATGCACAAAACAAACATGTATGAACTCACTGACTCTTTACTGGGAGAATCCACTCAAGCATTAGCCGCTATATTACAGATAAAGGCGTCCTGCTGTACCAAGCACGGCCCTGGTTAGCTTCCATTAACTGGTCTGCATCAGCAGTCTCTTATTTTAATCACGCCGCAAGTTTTATCGAAGCCCACTGCTTCCTGTCTCGCAGAACAGGGAGCACATCATTAGGAGTGACCCTAGGGTGTAGCAAAAGGTGGGTGCCCCCCATAAAACAACATAAAGATAAGAGGGTTGGTTAAGACCCACAGCTCTCCGTGTGTTTGGAGGCTGAGACACCCTGTAAAAGTGTCATGTTTCAAAGTCAATCTATCATTCGCTCTCTTTTAATCATTCAGGGAATTAGGAATTCTAAAAGTGTGGCTCCCTGTGCTTACTCAGCTGTGAGTGAGTTACATTAGAGCTGCAGCAGGAGGCTGTGGCTGCTGTGATATGCCTGTTGTCTGCAGCTTTGCTTTGGTCTCACTCACTGTTTTCTGTGCTCCTCCTCCAGGCAACACTATCTCCATTCCCACGGCCACCGGGGCCAAGAAGCGCTTCTGGATCATCGAGGACATGTCCCCTTTCGGTAAACGCCGTAAGACCGCCTCATCGCGCAAGATGCTGGACGAGGGCATGATGCTGGAGGGCTTTCGCCGCTATGACCTCTATGAAAACTGCAAAGATATCAACTGTCAGTTCTCTCTGAAGGTGACCCACTATCACTGCACCAGGGAGAACTGTGGGTACAAGTTCTGTGGGCGCACGCACATGTACAAGCACGCGCAGCACCACGACCGCGTTGACAACCTGGTCCTGGACGACTTCAAGCGCTTCAAGTCGTCGCTCATCTGTAACTTCCCTGACTGCCAGTTTTCAGGGAACAGCACCCACTTCCACTGCCTGCGCTGCGGCTTCCGCTGCACCGACAGCACCAAGGTGACGGCCCACCGCAAACACCACGGCAAACAGGACGTGATCAGCGCGGCCGGGTTCTGCCAGTTCAGCTCCAGCGCTGACTGTGAGGTCCCTGACTGCAAGTACAAGCTCAAGTGCTCGCACTTCCACTGCACCTTCCCCGAGTGCAAGCACACTGTGGTGGGCATGTCCCAGATGGACTCCCACAAGAGGAAGCATGAGAAACAGGAGCGCGGAGAGCTGCCCTCTGTGTCTCCTAAACAAGAAGGACCCCATCTGAGCGGAGTGGTGTCAGCGGTCACCCCTGTGTCTATGAGCATGCCCCACATGAACAGCACCCCCTCCATGCTGTACCCGGGGGGAGCCTTGGGCTCAGACTACAGCCACCCGTACCCCCCGTCCTCCATGGGCATGGACACGGCCCTGGACAGCTCCCTGAACCTGACGGACACCAGCAGCTCCATGTTCTTCCTGAAGAACGCCGCTGGGCTGGGCCTCAACGACTCTCTGGACCTCAGTAAAAAGATGCTCCAGGACACAGGCCTGTCCAACCACACCTCCACCCCCCTGAGAGGGGGCTCCGGCCCGGACGACACCACCGGGACTTCCGGGGAGGCGGAGGACGACCTGTCCCCCGAGGAGGAGGACATGAACTCTGACTCAAATGACGACTCGATGGCAGAGGGCGATAGAGAGAAGGACAGTGCAGAGGCTCTGAGTGCTTCCGTTAACCACTCTTCCCCACTGCAGAGCCCCCCAGTGGAACAGCAGGAGCCCTGAACTCTAAGTTAAGACTGAGAAGTGAGAACAAAGACATGGAGAGGCCGCACACATCCTGTTCAGACTTTTACTCAAACTAGTGATGGCCCACACTGATGATCATGTTTACAAGATGACCAACATTATTAATTCAATTATGCATTAAGAAAAAATATGAACAGAGACACAGTAACAGGGCCCACTTTTACAAATAAGGGGGCAGCAATGTAAAACATTTTACTACACATCAGTCTTTTGTGTGGGTGCATGTTTGACTTTAATTTATTTTTATTTTTTCACTTTACTATGTGTGAAAAAAACAAGAAAAACAAAAACAAATCTCTCTATATAACTATATATGTAAGTGTGTGCGTGTGTGAACGATGATCTAAGGAGAAAAGTGCTGTGGATATTCTATAAGCAAAGACAAGCGGATCACCAAGGGGATTGCCCTCAGAAGTTTGGATCTTTTCTGTATTATGAATAATAATAATATTAATATTATTAGACATTGTGAGGAAGAGTATAAAGCTCCGTCTCTGATGTTTTACTTCGTTCTCAATCTGGATTTGACCAGTAGCTGTTTGGTCAGTCTCTACAGTTCTCGTGACATTCTGCTAGCTGTGTCCCACTAGCACCAAAAACCAAGCTAAGTCCCTGTAATGTACCCCTCCTGTCTCGGGCCCCGCCCAAGGGCCCCTCAGAGGAATCGAGTCTGTGTGTGGATAGTGCACTTTTCTATATTAGCTGACCATTACAAACATAGAGAACTCCTGCTCATATTTAAGACTATTTTTGTTACCGTTGGCATCACTGCATTAAATTGTCATTTTGTTGTGTTATAGTTAGATGCATATCGATTTGGATGAAGCTGTATTTAAATCAAAAGGGGAGGGTTGGACTGCCCACAGGAAGTAAAGAGACATTTGGATGCAGTGGGATATTTCAGCACCGGGAAAGTAGTTTTATGTTGAAAATGTACAGACCCAAAAATGTCCGAACGGCATTGTTGGTTTTTTCTTTTTCACTTTGGCTGTGGTTGAACTCCTGTTAATGTTATGCTTTTAATTTAATATTTATGTGACCTTCCAATGAGACATTTTTAGGGTGTTATTGCACTTTTTAGGTTCATTTTTACCGTCAGAAAAAATATGATATATATCTTTTAACAGGGAATTTGCTTTAATGTTGTTTTAGTTCACTTTGCTTTGATGCACAAATAGATGTTAGTGTGACAAAGAACTCTTGTTATGTGACTTATTTAAAAACTGGTTTTTATTTTTTGATTTTCTGTGATTGGACAAAATGGAGCGCCCCTGACATGGGTGTGGCTTGGTTAGGAACACTAATATGGACTGTAATTGAAGAGGTTGTGAAGAGGCTGACTTACTGTAGTTCTAAATTATTATTATTATGTATTGAACCGTGGACACACGCAAAGGGAAGATTTCCAGAGCTCGGCATTGGAAAAATAATCACAATAGGGAAAAGTGTGTGTCAATGATATTCCACCAAACATTGTTTTAAAAAAATAAAAAATGGTTGTACAGTATTTTCCTCTGTAAAAAATAACTATATATGAACAAAATGCTCTTTGATGAACAGCTTCCTTTAAAAAGAAAAGTCGTAAAAGGAGAAATGAAATAATAAAAAGTTCAAAATTCAAATAGCCTCACTTTAGTTTGCTTGTGTGTGTGACTTTACTTTCTGTTGGTTCAGCCACATGGAAGAAAATGGTCAAGCAGAATTAATATTTACTCTCATTTTGTCAAAACTCAGTTTTAAAGTACACAGACTTTCTGTTTTATTTATACGCACTTTGTGTGTTATATTTTTTCTTTAGATGAAAATATTTTCTTTGAGCTCAAGCTTCACAGACTGAGTCACCCAGCCTCCCGTCAAACTCCTGTGCACTTGAATTTAGTTTCTTTTTGTGTGTGCAGCTGTGAAGTAGCAGGATTTGTATAAAGTTGACATTAAATAAACTATAAATACAGATACAATGTACTGTATAGTGTTTGAAGCCTGTGGGCAGACCTAACATGCGAGCGGCGCTCCAAAAGAGGTTCCTCTTGGCTCTGTCCCAGCTCCGATTCATATTTCATGACCTTGTGCTTCTCCCTCTGCTTTGTTCTGCCATTAATCCAACTGGAGCGATACAAAGCACAGCAGACCTGCCTCTGTGCAGCCACACACCAGAGTCTGAGCTCCATCAGGACCAGAACAGAACACCTCTGTGTGGGTCCAGCCTCAGGCCCTGCTCCTGCTGCCCTATCTCTCCTCTGCCTCGCTCGCCCATTATCGCTGTCTCTCCTCTGCCTTGCTCGTCCAGTGTCTCTCTCTCCTCTGCCTCGCTCGCCCTCTCCGCGCTCCCGTCCAGTGGCCCGGGCGTCACTCGCTCTGTCCCGTCTACAGCTGTTCCTGTCCTTCCTGCTTCTTCTGAGGCTTTTTCTAATAAAAAGACAGACATGGGTAAAGGCATCACCATCTGTCAGCCAGCTGGCTCCTGTATATAATCTACGAGAAAAAAATGAATAAACAGAAAATTATATTACACTAAAACCAGACGGAAACGACCTCCAAATCCAGCTTCAGCTTCTGCTGAAACGACAGATCCTTTTACAGGAGAAATTAATTCAGTAAGAGATGGTGCACACAAGTGGTGAAGAAACAGGGAGATGTATTTCCAGAGCTGGAGAATGTAATCTGAAAGACGCCTGCTCACTGCAGCAGCCACATTTTAGACTTTGTAAAATATATTGCACTTTTGGACTAAAAGCCATCTCCCGTTAGCATTCAATTTAGTGAGATTCATGAGACGTTTTCTATGAGAAGTTGACAAAGAAGCAATTTTGTAAGTCTCCACTTGAATTTGTTGCCCTCAGCACTGCTCTCTTTAGTGTTTCAGATTTATTTCCCTGGAATCAGTGCTTTCATCTTCATTGTGCTATATTTATGTTTTCTCTGTTTGTGCATGTCTTATGCAAAGATTGAGCTTTTCACTCAGTGAAATAAAAACATACTGAACCAACATGAGCTTCCTGTCTGAGAGTGTGTGTGACGGGTGCGTACTTCACACAGGGTGTACACTGTAAATGCCCCGTGAGTGTGCACGTACACGTGCGTGAGGAGCTGATGTGCCAGGAGCAGACTGGGAGAGTGCGACAGGTGTGCTCTGCATATGTGGTCACATGATGCCTATAAGGCCCATTAGGCCCAAACAGATGAAGCGCTGCTTAATGGCAGCTTTTATTAAGTTCACAAAGCACAGAGGGAGGGGTACAGAGAGAGGGACAGAGGGAGGGGGCAGAGGAAGAGCAGGTGGCCATGTCTCTGCTCCTCAGATAAAGACAGATACTGTACAGTGAGTCTGAGGCCAAGCTACGATTTATGAAGACCGACGCTGCTACAGGCCGAGGAGGAGCTGGCTGCAAACACCAATGTGACAAAGACACAAAACGGTAGAAAAAACAACACACATCCCAGCGAGAAACGAGAGGATGAAAAAGGCAACCAGAGTTTAACTAATAACATGCATATTTGTTTGTGACTGACTTTCACTTTCATTATTATCACACTCGTTAGGTTTGCTGAGAGGCCTGTTGTTAGACCCTGTGGCTAAAAGAGCCTCATGTGCCTGTTTGGCAGCAGACAGTGTCCTGTGTGTCTCACAGATCAAGTGTATTTGAACTCATTCCACTTCATCTATGGTTCAGATTATAGATGTCTCTCATCTCCCTGGTGCGCTGCCCCAGTCAGACCCCTCTTTACATCAGCGCCCTCTCCCAATAGCTCTTCATTTATCTATTTTTGCATGTGTATGGGCTTATTTTGGAGCGCCCTCATCACACGGCAGAAAGAGAGGGCAGCTTCGCTATTGGTAGCAGCTGTTGCACCCGAGACACCTCTGAGGAAACACAGAATTGGACACACAGTCATCCAATTTAACATTAACAAGACCTTATTGGAGGCAGGGGCCGTCGGAACATGCGGGTTGGCCTTATGTGGCTCTGTGTGGATTGCCCTGGCATCTGTGCGCGCAGCAGTCTCTGGTGTGTTGGCTCAAATCTGGCCCGATACAAATTGTTGAGTTTATAGAGCAGAAGGAAGATACAATCAGTAGGTGTAGGTGTCGTCATGAAATAGTTTTACTGAAATAGAGAAGAGTTATCATTAAGAGTCTCTTGATCCAGCAGTCAATTTATGTTTTCTTCTCTCGTCTATGGTCATGAGCTTTGGGTAATGACCGAAAAGACAAGATTGAAATGAGGGTGGGTGCTCCCTCATTCATACAGAAGGAGCTTGGAGTAGAGTGAGCTGAGGTTGTATCAAATATTAAGAGTTTTAGGGCACAATGAAGGGTCTGTGCTAACAAATGTCCAAAAAACACAGTCCAAACAGTGAGTGGAGCTGATTAATGAGCACACTTAATGCACATTTTACATATTTTACTTGCTTTACTAGCTTGAAAAAGAGTGAGAAGAAGAAAAACGTATTAAATCCCGCCTCGGTCTTCCATTAGAACTCACGTTAAATCCTTTGTTTAAGTGTCCTTCTTTTTACTCTAGTACTCTGGTTGCATTACGAATCTGAAAAATACATTTGCCATAAAGACTTCATCTGTTTGCAAATCAAGTCTGATGCACAGAGCTGTACTAAGTGACAGTACAGCAAAGTCAATGTGAGAAGAACAGGTCTACTTTATATAGTACTATTTTCCACTCACTTCGGAGAGCCACTATGAAAACCACAGATCGGAAACTTGTCTGATGGAGGCATGAGATAGTTTCAAGATCAAAGTTCTGAAAAAAGAGCCATTTCCACTACTTTTATATTTTCCACTGGTCGTCCCACACCACAACTGAAAATCTGTGTTGTTTTAGCTTAGCAACGACCGGTCAAACTGCACTGACCTCATCGCACTCAAATGGGTCATCTTAAAAAACACACAGTACTTTTAACACAAATCAGACACAAGTAGTAGTACTTTTGAAAACTACTCAGCATCGCCTGTGGAAAACAAGGTCTAAAGAGTCACTGTAGGTCGTTAAGGCGCGGTAGGTAACTTTTCTTGTGAATGTTTTGCCACTTTTTACCAATATACGGCCTTAAACGTATTTATTTCGAAGGAGATAAGTAGGTCATGACGCTAGACCAAACAGAAGTCAGATCTGCGGAAAGGCAAGTGGGCGTGTACGCTTGGACCACCCACAAGAAATGCGCCTTAAAGTTGTGATAAAACTTGAAATAAATGTATTTATTTTTGCACGCAACTACAATATGAATCTACTTAAAATATATCAGATCGGAAAGTAACATAAAGTAAGTGTTGCACGTTTAACCTTTATAAAAAAAACAAAACAACTGCAGCTTTGTGTACTGCTTCCTCTCCCCGCTGCGTACACTCCGTCCTCATGTTTTGCGTCTGACCTAGCCACATTTTTCCATCAACACACCTCGCATTCTTTACATTGAGGTGTATCTCCGAATCTTTTGCCTTTCAACACAGTTTTTTTTTCTGCGCAGACAAAGATGTTAACAAAGCATTCTTCTCCTCACCGTTTGAGCGCTGGGCTGGTCCAAACAAACATGGAGATTATTAATGCTGAAAACCTGCAAAACTGGCCCAGGTGATGCCAGGTAACAGCGATGTGGGTCAGAGGCTCTGCGTGACGTGGAACGGAATAAAAAAAACATATTTGAGTTTCAGTGGAGTCGAGAAAAGGCTGAGTGATGTATTGTGTCGGACACGTTAAGCTTCAGGTAGATTATATTGTTCTGATATGGACGATTTGTTCTGTGTGTTTGAACATCTTTAGATTTGGTTCTTTTTCTAGGATTGTGGTGAGGAGTACTTAGATTGTAGGCTTTTGTGTTGTGGTAAACTGGAGCGTGTCCGTCCTGTAGCTGGATCCATAGAGTCTGGGGATAAAACTTGGGATCTTCTTGCTGTGAGGTGAGCGTCTAACTATGTGCTTCCATGCTATGACAACAGTGTACACAGTTGCCTTTTAAATAACCTTAAATAGGATCTATAGCAATCAAATTATATACACTACCAGTCAAAAGTCCATATTATTTGTAGATTATCACTGAAGGCATTAAAACTACGAATGAACACGTACGTATGTAATGTAGCAAACGAAAATTAAACTCCAAATAACTTCAAATTTATTTTAGATTTTAGAATTTTAAAAGTTCCCACGCTTTGCTTTGTACCTCGGTTTGTACTTTTTACGTTTCTTGACCCAGACAAGACACATCTGTGAAGTGAAAACCATGTCAGGAAACTTCATCAAGAACCTCAGTGACAAACGTCTGAGAGTTTGCGGCGCTGTCGACAAAGCAAAGGGTGGAACGAACATTTGAAAATAAAATATATAAAAACATTTAGTGGGATTATTTAACTTTTTTTGTCCTTCCATCCATTTTCTTCCGCTTATCCTCCCAGACTTTCCTCACCCCAGACACGTCCTCCAACTCCTCCTGTGGGGCCTCAAGGTGTTCCCAGGCCAGCCCAGAGACATAGTCCCTCCAGCGTGTCCTGGTTCTCCTCAGGGGCCTCCTCCTAGTGGGACATGCCCAAAACACCTCCCTAGAGTGGCGTCCAGGAGGCATCCTCAGCCGGCTCCTCTCGATGTGCAGGAGCAGCGACTCTACTCCGAGCTCCTTCGGTGTAAATTAACTTCTTTCTTTGCTACATAATTCCACAGATCTTACATAAAATATTAGATGTCTCTTGTTTGCATCTAAAATGTAGAAAGTAGTAAACATAAAGAAAAAAAACTGAATAAGGGGGCGTTGTCCAGACTTTTGACTGACTTTTTAGAACTTTCAGAGATCAGAGCAGGGTTTTGCGGTTACATTAATGCTAACAACCGAGCACTTCCTGATTATCTTAAAATAAAACACTTAATAATTAGATGCAAACAGTTCACAGCCGACTTATAATATTATACTACACAATTACTTTACTATTTTCTCTTCAGAATCTTTGTTTAATGTATTTCTGAGCTACTGTTCCCATGTAATTTCCCTTGTGAGTCTAAATAGTCGGTTTAAAATGGTTCAACTAAACGGCGCAGTTACGGATTGAATACAAAAAGAACATTTCCATAAATGTGTTGAGCCGGGACTAAACTGTTACTTAATTTGAAGTGAGCACATTTAGATAAAGCCGGGCGTTTGGGGGTTGGGGGTTGGGGGTGGTGGGCTTCTGTTACAGTGGAGATGTTATTTGGTAAACACGCGGTTGTCATCTTCCAAGCACAAACACAATCCAGTGGAAAGATTAGCGTCCCCGTCCTTTAAACAGCTCGTGAAAAATGAGCCTCCATCGGCGCCCTCCACAAATGTTTACCCAGAAATACCAAACATTGTGTTCTATTTGTTTTACTTTGCCTTGGGTTTGCCCACTGCAGCAGATTAGTCATCCCCAGAGCTAAACACTGAATAAACAGCTAGTAGCGAACGGCCACCATAGAACAAGTGAACAAGATGGTGGCTGGCATCGGGCCTTGTAGCCATTAGAGCCTTCAAGTGGTTAGATCTGTCCTGAAGTGTGAACGTTGTGTACGCGAGTGACTGTTGAGCGTTTCAAACCAAGTAACAATGGATGTCTTTAGAAAAAACCTGGACAAACTGACGAAACCTGGATTAAAGTAAAGCTAAAACAAGATTTATCTCACTTCAGGAGCAGAATGGCTGTCAGTTTTGTCCAGCGCAGGCCCAAAACAGATGCAGGTACGATTGAACTTATTCTCGAAGTCGCCACAGGTGCCGCCATGATCATTTCGGTTGGATAATTTTGCAAAAAACCGACAATCACCACAGCAAATAAGTTATAAACAGACGACAAAACTGTTTTCAAGCCAAGAGAAAGGCATGTGGGTGGCCTCAGTGCACATGAACATCGAAACGTGACGTGATATTTTAGAGGCGGGACGTTTTTTTTGTATTTCTCCGTGGTAATATATAGGATTCCTGCTGAACTGGAAGTGCCGACACAACTGGAAAAGCAGTTTATAAAGCGTCAAATGTAAAGTAGGCGGGACTTGACTAACTGTGAAGAGTGAGTGAATAATGCCCCAATATCTGAGAAACTTACACGGTGCGCTATGTGCTCGTTTCCATGGCGATGTTATCGTTTTTGCCTTGAATATTACTCAGCACGGCGTTAAGGTAAGGCAAGTTTATTTGTATAGAACAATTCGTACACAAAGTAATTCAAAGTGTTTTACGGAATAAGAACGACATTAAAATCGCACAAATCAAAACATAAATAATCATAAACAATCATCATAAAATTAATATTAAAACAGAAGTGTGCAGAATAAAAAACCTTTCAGTCGTTAAACGTGATATCTCCATGAGGACAAGCCAGTCGCGTCACCAGACTGAGTTACAGATCAGATCCGTGGAGAGAAAACCTTAAAAGGAATAACCTCCGTTTTTGTTCTAGAGCAATAACGGCAATAGGGAAAGAAATCCTAAGAAAATTTAACGCTGTACTGATGAAACTGACGGGAAAATCTATAACATCTTCATGAAAACAAGCAGGTATTAGACTGTCCACTAAAAAAATTACTTAGTCCATCTTTAGGCTCCTAACCAGAATAGAAGTACAACCGAAACAATGCCTCACAATGTGCAAACGCCGTACAGAAAAAGCCTCGTCCTCACAGTCGGCGACACAGGCCCACCGCCGCTGCCACTGCTCTTGGCAAACGGGGAACTTCTTAAGTGCTAAGCTGTAAATTTGCTTAATTTGACATGAGTCCGAGGGGAATGGGATCGTTTAGTTTCAGGGAAAAAGCCTGGATATTGGCTGACAATGAGCTGGAATAGTCCAACATGACGACTACAGCACTGTTAGGCCTGGCACGGACGCCTCTGACTCATTCTTATGTTAATGTACTAAAAGCTCTCAACAGTCATTTCTGCATGTGGAAGTAATGCTTTCTCATAAAAGCCCTGCTCTATTTACTGAAAAGCACGGTTTATGGAGACATGCTGTACAAAGCCCACGGCATTGTGAACACTTATGTCATTCTGTCAAGATGTGGTCGCGATGATGAAAAATAAATCTAGGGTAATGCCAGTGAAAATACTGCGATCAGGCATAACATTATGACCACTGACTACTGTACAATACTACAATATTATGAGCAATATGGAGACAAAAGGGCTGAAAATCCCACTGTATGGCTGCTACGTTTGGACATTTTAATAGCTAATATTTTTGTAGTATTTTTTTTGTTGATTTCAAATTTTTTCCTATTTTTTTGCATATATTTCATCAAGTTTTCTTTTTGTTTTGCACACCCCGGAGCTTTTAAACAACGTATATCTAAAAAAAAAAAAAAAAAAAAAAGCATTTAACCATTACCTTTATTTTCTGTGTCCTTACTAAATATGTTTTGATTTTAGTTTTGGAGCATAACCATGACATTAAACATATCTATCTGGTGTTTATCCATATACAGGTGTTGTTATTGCTGCAAAAATGCCTTGGGGAAAAGTTACATACTGCACGTTTACACCTTATTTTTGGCTTGACTAACCAATGCTGCATCAACAACACAGAAACACAAGTCTATTTCCTGGGACACCTGTAATAGCGTTGTTACAGTATTTTAACGAACTGCCCTTTGACTGGAGACGATCTGGTTACCAAGACAAACATAGAAATCTAATGGCTGTTTCTGTCTGCGTGTAACAGTGAAGTACGGAGACGTTTTCACACAGCAGAAGACAGCGGCGTAGGTGGTGAGTGATTGGCTAAAGTCAGTCTTATCAGATCTGAGTTGCGGGTAATTAGCAATGCCCTTGTGCTTGTACTTGTTCTTAATAGACCCGAAATGAACTGAGCGCAAATGTAAAGTATGTGGGGTAATGTAGAAGTCTGAGCTTGGACATGTGCCAGTGACATGCACTCAAATGACATGGGCGGGGTCCTTTTTACTAAATCTATAATTACACAGGAGGATTAGGCATTATTTAAAGAGCTCGTTAAAGTTTTGTTGTAACTTACAAAGAAAGTTTGAGAAAGCGTAATGTATATTGGAACAGCACATCACAGAAATAAGACGACTATTAGTATATACATTGATTATATACAGTTTTTTCTATTTCTTTTAGCCAAATTTGACCTCTGCATTTGACCCATCCTTCAGTGGCGCTAAGGAAAGCATCAGGAGCAGTGGACTCATCTCCAGATTTTGCGCTAGGTTTGGTCCGGACTACGTTTGCTGGAGGATTTGACCTAGAATCAACGTATTTAACGGGATTTTCTTTTACCCGTAGCGTATTTACTCCACATATCCACAAAACTGGCCAGTTCACATTGAAAATAAAATGTCGCCATACTTTGTGTTGTCCACAGATGTGACTTTCTGTGACTTTCCGGTCAAATGAAGCTCATCGACGCTAGCAGTTATAGCGGCGAATTTGAAGTCGACTTTCATATTTGTAATTCCGACGGCGAGTATCATAGCAACCAAAGTAAAACCGCGCCGGTGGTTTTACAGGGAGTGGGAGCTTAGCAACGCTGTCAATCAAACCTGTTGCTCACGCTAACAGGAGCGACCTCGGGGAACGAAGGTGCTTGATTTGTCTTGATTTACGGACACAATAGCAAAATAAAAACACTAGAATCATGTAGAGCGGGTTAATACGAAAATTTTAAGACCAAAATGACGAGTCTGACAGTGGCAGTTAAGGACAGAGGCAACAGTTTTTCAATAGAAAGTGAATCGGAACCAGAGTCAACAGAGCCGGAAGAGTGCCTACGTTCCTTTTCTATTTGAATCGTAGAGGCTAGCAGGTTAGCTATGTCCACTTATATATATATAAGTGTATGGTGTTGTCCCTGTAAGCAGTGAGAACATATGCGAGATTAGACACTTTCTCAGTATTATTGCCAAACATTATTTACACGTGGACATTTGGCACACACCAAGCATCTGATGGAACTTGAACCCAGGAAAACAACTCTTCTTATGTGTTGAGTTATGTTTTACGTTCCACATGAAATCATTTGCGATATCATGTGCCGTAACATAGGCCTATATACACTTCAGTTTTAGTGAGAGATACCATTCTAGACGCCCTGCTCTTCTAACTTTTCATTTGTTTTGGCTTGTTCAGTTATTTTTGGTTACATCTGTGCCAGTTCGAAACGTAACAGCCCATAGTTTCGCGCAGAAGTCTTCGCTAAATCTGGACTTGGGGAGTTTGGTCTCTTGTTACACTGCTGTCCATGTGAATTCAAACTGCCCCAAACCGCTTTATTCCTGCCGTATGACTCCCGATTCACATTGACCATCGCGCGGACCTTTAAAAAGACCACTTTGAGTCTCACAGCTGCGACCTTCATAAAAGTGACAACAGGTGGCTCTCATGTGTGCGCTAATCTAGCACATTATGGTTGTTGATAACAGACACTGCGCCGGCCCGCTCCTTTAAAACTCAGACATTTAATATGGAATACATCAGCAATGTGATATTTGCGGCAAAGGTTGGGAAGATTCTGCCGAGGCTAAGAATAGATCATGTCCATCATTCACGTCGGTGTGTGTTACTCAAAGAATCCCAGGACCGTCCAAAACAAGACATTGGGCGTCCAGCGAGGGATTTGAGGATTACGGTTTTCTCCAGCTCCACTCCTTACTGAGGCCATGTGCAAATGTGGCTTGTGTTTCATTGTAAGAGTCCTGGCCAGTTTTGTAAGGACAAGGTCATGGTTGTGGGCACAATCCCCAGCAAAGATCAGAGTAATAAAACATTTCTGTCTGGATATTTTGGCGGTTTTCATAGTTAGACTGAGATGATGTCATACTCTCAAGCGAGGGGAGTGAAAAAAGTGAGTTCTTTAGTGGTAACATTGTGTTTTTTGTATCTCAAAAGGTAAATTTGCAAATGTTTAACCAGATTTTAAGTTTTAGTGACTGCGCTCAGGCATTAACACTGACAAATAATTGCATTTCAAGCATATTTTTGTATCTTATTGGCCTAAAGAAAGGTGCGAAGTAATCTAAAACCCAACAAAACACAAGTTATTCGTATATATCAGTGTGGGTAAATTTGTTCTATGAATCTGACCCATCTTCAAGCAATTTATCGATGGAAACAACAAACGAAAACCCCCACGTTTGGAAACTGAACTGTGAACCATCTTGCTATAAGGGAAAGATGATCCTTCCTTATAGGCACATTAGCCAAGACCAAGATTCTCAAACGCAAACAAAACAGAATATGAAGTAAAACGAAATCTAAAAATAGTCTTGGGATCTCCGTTTCAAAATGAGCTAAATGAACAGCTGTAAAAGCTGCAATGTGCATGAAGCTGGGAACAAAAATAGAAAGTCAATTTCCAAAGTGTAAAACAATCTATGCTCTAATTTGTAGCATTCCTTGACAAATTAAGACAATTTCCACAACTATGAGCCTTAAGTATGGTTCATTCTCGTGAGAAAGATGCCAGTTACCTTATAAGAGATAACAAAACAAAATGGCTAAGAGCTCCAGGAATCACTACAAAATATTCAAACAAGTGCATATTTTTTCAACCAAGCCTGAAAAATGTTATTCCTTTTCCTGCTGCTTTAGTTTCCCTGCAATACAGTGACTTAAAGAGCCCATATTATGCCATTTTCTGTCATTATAAAATTGCTTCCTCATCAAAAACATACCTGACCTTTTGGTTTGTTTAATTCTCACATGTTTAACACACAAACCCTGCATATTTAGGCCGAGTTCTTCCGAAAATACAGAAAGTGCTCCACTG
The DNA here is from genome assembly GCF_009829125.3 of Periophthalmus magnuspinnatus. NCBI lineage: Eukaryota > Metazoa > Chordata > Actinopteri > Gobiiformes > Gobiidae > Periophthalmus > Periophthalmus magnuspinnatus. Next base: position 28,628,040 of record NC_047132.1, read on the forward strand.
CTCACACACTTTCACGAATAATTTGTATGATTTCAACTCTGAAATTGTCGATCTTTACTATCCTAAAGACAAAACGTAGCTGTTAATTTGAAAACTACCACTACATGACATCACACGGTGCACAGACTAATAATAAAGTGTTACTCAAACATGTGTGAATGAAACAAAACACAACTCCAGGTACGTTTTTGCTGAGGAACAACATTATAACATAGCGTCCATGTTGTGTAATACAGAACGTTTAAGACATTTTGGTGTTGGTCCAAAGTCCTCCCTGCGTGTCCCTCTGTCCCTATAGTTTCAGGTGCTGTACAGACCTGTGCGATTAGTCTCATTTAGCGGACACTGGTGAGAGGTGCACCTGTTGCCCCCCTGAGCCTGCAGCCCTGCTCCCTCAGCCACTGACAGGCCCGCCTACCCATAATCCAATCTGCCCCACCCGCTCAGAACGAGGGCATCTTTTCTCCACTTTGTGTTCCAAATCTGGGTCCGCTCCTGCAAGATGCATTACTGGGTCATCCATACTGGTAGCTACAGCACAGCTAGTTATCGTCGTTTTAACTGCAACAAAGTTCGATTTTCAAACCAACCACACAAGTTCAGATGCATTTGAAGTTATAGTCTAAACAAGCGGATGAGGGACGTAGGGGTGAACATGATACCAGATTGTTAAGAGTTGATATAGCGGCTGTTGACAAAGTGCTTTATGACTTCTCCACGTTACATGACCTTGGCCAGTCATACAGTCTATTTTACGGTGACCTATTCAGAGCCGATCCAGAGGTGAGCAGGTTTATTTTGACTGTAGGAACATAAAACAGAGAAAATATAAAAATAAAATGGTAGAAATGAAAAAAATGCATGAAAAAAGACGTGTTATATTTGGACAAATCATTACAAACACACCAAAAAAAACAAATAAAATAAAAATATGTTTGTTTAAGTTTTACAAAACATACTGGAAATTGATGCTGACATAAACAAGGGGCAGAATAACAAACCTAAAGTTGCCTATTCTTGCCTTTTTTTTTTTTGCTAAACCCTTCTGAGCCCACAGTACACATGCTGTAGATTAAGATAGCATCATTCTGAACAAGGCTTCCTGATGAGTAAGCGGATATTTGCCGAAGGCTGAGGTGAGCAGTGGCTTTCCCGAGGGCAGTGTCACGCATCAGGTAGTGCATAGGATGGTTCCCAGCTGGACCTTATCTCAGTGGGAGGAGGAAGGACAGGAACACAACCAGATCCACGTCCGTCTGTGACCTTTCCTATATGCTAATGTATGGAGGGGGGCTTCCTGTTTGTAAGCAGCATTGACACTGCGGGGGGGGGGGGGGGCTGGGATTGGAGGACAGTAAACAAACAAATGTTACAGCTGTACTCAAAAGTATTCTCTGCCTGAAGATGTCATAGTGCACTGTGTATGTTCTTGCTTCGCCTTGAATGTTCCACAGTATGAAATAGTCTACTATTCTTTTATTAGCTGTAGGTGTGTTTTTATTGCCAAAAGTATTTGATTGGGTGTAGTCAACTGCTTCTCTTCATGAAAATTGTTGATCTATTGTACTTGAGTCTGCTCTATAGGTATAATCTGACACGCGTAGTTTACAATGTTATAATTTGTTACACATCGCTGTAAACGTCATCACAACAAAAAGTTGGCACCTCTGATAGCTGCAGATCACGCAAGAGTGCAACAGATTTTTTTCAGTTGTAGCAAAGTGAGCGCAGTGGGCGTGTGCTGGTGGCGGTGAAAACATGGATATAAATATGGAGTCTTGAAAATGGCTCAAATATGCACAAATCACTCCACCTACAACTTCAGGTGAGTAAATGTTGAGTGGAAACAATTATAACATGGTTTAAGGCTTTAAGAAGTCACTTTTGCATAATAGGTCTGCTTTAAGAATAATGGCATTTGTGGAACGTTCAAAGCAAAACAATATCAGAGAACAGAAGATTTCAGACCCACTACCAAAAAACTAGTATAGTACCTCTACAAAGAATACTCAGAATACATTGTTTGGGTGACTGTATGATGTTATCTAATGGTAAAGAATACAAGTACATTAAAAAAGTACACTGGCTGAGTTGTTAGTACACAGCTCAACTAGAAAATCTAGAAAGCAAATGTGCAAATAAAAAAGTGGAATAAGACAGACAAGACAGGTGACTATTGCACTTTATGGGGCTGCGTACTGGAAGATTAAAGTCATATACTACACAAGACTGACTCATGTAAACTTTTAGCAATGTTACGATGTTGTTACCTCTTCAAAAATATCAAGTTTTTTGTTTTATTTCATTCACACACGTTTGAGTAATCCTGGATTATTAGGCAGTCTGCGTCTACAAAACTCATAATGACATCACCTTGTGTCATGAAGCGGTAGTTTTCAAGTTAACAGCTCCTTTTACCTTTTGTTCAATAGAGACTTAAACTTCCAAAACTGAAATTACCAGATTGATTCTAATGAAGGTTTATGGAGTTCAAAAACACAGTGAAGCATGTCCTGAAGTACCACTTGAGATCACAAAATGGACAAGTATTACCTCTGTTTTAGAGAAGAAATCGGCTTAAATATGTAGGATTTGTGCGTTAAACGTGTAAATGAAATAAAACACAATTGAGGGTATGTTTTTGATGAAGAAACAGATACAACAGATCGGAAAATAGTGTAATATGCCCTTTAACAAAGCCTTTTAAACTAACAATCAGTAAGACAAACGAATAGGCAAAATCTACTTTATGAGCGGCGTTGACGGTCTTTAAGTTGAAATGAAATGAGTAAAAAAGGGAGTGTCCCCATGTTTGACTGGCTGCTAAAGGCCAACAACGACTGCATTGATCAGGGAGACACCGGGCCCTCTAACCTGCTGAGTGCTCAGTTCCAGCCAACAATAGAGTTCACCGTGCATCGATACACTATCCTATTGAGTGCTCTCCGTTTAGCAGCAAGATTGATGAGGTTAGGGCTTAAACCAGGGGCGGCCGGCACTGTCAAAACCGAGGTGTTGCTATGGACAATCCAGACACCTAGCATAGCATAACACACAAGTAAGCTAACGTAAGGATTTATACAGACTTGACGTTTCTTGATTGGCAAACGGCATTAGTTAAGAATCCGAAATGGGGGAAACGAGGGTGGCATATGGGGCGCTTTCTGAGGAGAAAATTCCCCCAAGACACTAAATGATGTACAAGTGGATTTATTACAGTTGGGCCCTATAAATCTAAGGTTGGTCTGAACTCTAGGGAGAGGTTAATGGATTACAAAGGGATGTGGTATCGAACGCTGCAGAAGTTTATATACCTCATCAATATGTGAAATGCTATTGATCATTCCGAGCTTGATAAATTAAATTCATACGCCTGATAATGCACGGTGCGACTCGGTATGAGGGAAAAGCGGCTTTTCCAGAGATGAGGATGTGGGAAGCGTATTGGCAAAGCTATAGAATAAAGCAAACGTTTAGATAAGAAATAGAGCCAACACATGATTTAGAACGTGGAAGCAGGTGCCTGCAGGAGTAAACTAGTCAATGGCTTTGTACAAATGTTTGGCTTCGAATCGATAGAACAGAAAAATTGTCATGAGTTTGGGTTCATTTTTGCGCCTCTCCAGAGTCTAGATCACATATGTCAAACTCAAGGCCCACGGGCAAAACGTGGCCCTTTACATCATTTTACGTGGCCCTCGACAATGTAAATTAAAAGGTATGATGTTCTTAAAATGTCATTATATCAGGAATACACAGTTACACAACCATATTTTTACATCTAGGCAAATGCATATGCAGTATTTGTAACTTGAATAAGTAATAAATACAGGAAACAGTTAAAAAGTTAAAAAAGTAGTTCGATTTATTTTACATCTGGGCCTTTAAGAGCAGCCATTTTGCTCATGTGGCCCTCGGTGAAAATGTTTGACACCCCTGCTCTACATAAACAACGAGAAACTAATTACGATGGGCAACCGGTTAAAATCTATAACAAATATATAAAGGTGCATTATGTAACTTTTCTGGTGGGGAGTCTGCCACTTGCTGTAGTCTCCATGGATACGATATTACTTTTCCTGGAATGTAAAACTGATCTATGTTGCATTTATTCAATTACAGGTTTTTAATTGCTCAAAAATACCTTGGAAAACCTGCAGTCTTACTATGAGAAGTGATCGCCTCTGCACAGATCTAACCAGTAATTAGGCCTAGTGATGATGAAATTGAATGCCGTATAGAAGAGCGGTCTAGGCAAAGCAATAATCCATGAAGACAACCTGTAGAATCAGATTAGGGTGAGAGTTGTGTGGGAGGCAACATGGAAAAAAAAACTATTTACTGAAGAAACCCACCCAAAACTATAACTACAGTGTTTACCGTGTTTTTTCTCAAAACTTTGGCTTTCAATACCGAAACCAAAAGATACGCCTACCTTCCCAAAACGAGTGAGGTAAAAGTATGTCAGCAAGTAATTTCTGGAGTGAATGATGAAACAACATAAAAGCCCCAACACAGGTTCTGAAAGTTTTAAAAAAAGTGATTCATCATAAGGCACACTGTACAAAGATCAAACGATATTATTGTGACTGTTCAGTTCAAGATCAACAGAGTCAACGAGCCAATCAGGAATTATTTATGCTGGTTTAGTTAAATTAGTAAATAAAAAAGGCTTACATAATGGAAAACAATAGAAAATGAAATAGGGATTTATCATATTAACGTTTAATTCATGTTTTTAAGGGTTTTTAAGGAGAACTAATGCAAAATAGTAATGTTTCCTGATGTATGTAATAACTAATGATAACAATTTAACCAACAGAAAGTTTAAAAAAAAACTATTTGAATCACTAAAAAATAAAATTACAATTTCGGTAGCTTAGTTTTATTATTTTATTGCTTTATTAAAATTATGTACAAGCTTAAGGTCAGATAGACAGAGCGTGTTACAGAGGATTCGTCAAAGATTAAAACACACCTTTTGAATACAGCTTTTTAACAACTGCCTTTTATCCAACACACCACCAAAACGTCATGTAATTTGTCTACGTAGCGCTTTTCAATACTTGCGTTTCATACTGTGCACCATGAGAAGTGGTGGGGATGGCAGTGCCGCTGTGTCCTTTTCCTCTCACTCATGGACTCTTCTTGTTTGCTGGAGACAAGAGTGAGTAATTCAATAAGTCAAAGTATTCATTTATTACTTTCCGTTTCAATCACGGGGCATTTTCTGCACCTCCACCACTGCGCGAGAAACAAACAACTTATGATGCAACTTCTACAGCTTCCAGTCTCATCGCGCCTCTTTCCGTGGCTTAATTACAAAATATTGGCGGCGTTTTCTGTAAAGATTGCTCACCGTGGGAGGCCCAACGTAATTTGGTCCTGAGGCTTTGTCACAGAAAATAATACAACGCAACTGGGCTTTCTCGATTAGATTTGCGCTTTTAGCCTCGTTGACATTTCAAGCCGCATGAACTAATACATCTGTTATTTGTTGATCATTTGATTATTAACAAACTTCACAAAGCAAATCAGCTGCCCTGCTGGAGACGCAGACGCGGCTTTGGCTCTGTCTAGGTTGTTTTGTCTAGCGCACAATTTAGTCGGAGGTATAAAACGTAGCCCGTAGTGAAAGAGGGAAAAACATTCATCTTCTCCTGCTTTGAGAGAATGAGTACATCAGCACCAGGACTGGAACAACAGCCGTCATCACATCGTAATCTCCAATTTCAGAGCTTTTATTTCAGCCCAATGCCACCCGCTGCTGGCCTTGTGAATTATTGACAGACTGACACCAATGCGAAAGGACATATAAAAGAGGCTAAAAGCTGGGGCCCTGAAGAGCACGTCCTCTCCTATCCCCGTCAACAGGGAGACAAACGCTGCTAACCTCTCTGGAAAAAAGGTACGGCGTGTGCGTTTAGTCTAGATACAGTAAAACGTATTTAAAAGTATCAAATATCAAATCAAACTTTGAGAAAATATGTTATTTATTTGCGATTGGACACAGGGACGCTGGGTTATAATCTCATCATGACTCATACATGTAATCAAAAAATGCCAATGAGAGATCACTGACACTAAAAAACGTAGACAAAATTAGAGTGGCGCTTAAGTTGAAACTGCCTCGTGTTATGCAAGATATTTGGGTCGAACGGTAAGAAAAAATATTACAGAGCGACGCACCCGATGCCACAGGTTGAAATAAAAGGATAAAGTGGTGCAAGCTTTAGAAGAGTGATAAACTGATAATGTATGGATTCTATAGTAATCAATATAAGTTAGCGCCGTGATTGTCTCCCTCATTCTTCGTCTGTGTCTCCAAAAGAGCTGAAGCAACAGTTTTAAAAAGTGCAGATTGAACTATTCCTCGTCACTTCTCATTTCAGAAATCCCAGCATATTTGCAGTTGGTTTGATGTGTAATCATTTCTCTGACTTGATGAAAAGTACACGGAGGTAAGCCCCTTGTCAACCCTACACTCCGCTATGTCAAGTTTCTCGAGCCGACGCCTCGATTTGCACAAGATTAAAATATTAGAGGAAAGAAAAGGGGAAAAAGATGGTGAAAATTGACAGAAAAGACCCAAAGCCACCAGTGTGTGGACAGTACATTTCTGCATTTACAGCTTTAATCCACCTCGCTCTCATTACTGGCCCCTTCAGGCCTCCGTAGTTTGTCCACCTGTTCATTTATCTGTCCGTCCCCGCCTCTTCGGTCCTCCGTCTGTAGGCTCAACTCTTCTTCTTCCTCCTCCTCTTCCTCCTCCTCCTCTTCATCCTCGACGTGGGTTAGATCCTCGTCGGTCTTCTTCTCCTCCCCCTGTACCTCCATGCGCAGACCCGTGGAGCAGGTGTCCCCGTTCAGCCCCCCCGCACTGTCCTGGGTTGGGTGGGTGGGCGGTTCTTTGATGGGGGAGGAGCTAGGGGACTCGACGCTGACGGGGGAGATGTCGCTGCTGCTGTTGTTGGCCTGGTTCACTGGGGGTGAGGTGGAGGGCTTCAGGGGGATCTGCCATGATGGGATCTTTGGGATGGTGGGGGTGGAGGGGAACTGTTTCCTGTTATGGGACGGACGAAGAAGACACATTTTAATTGATTACAGAACGTTTGTGAAGTTGTTTTTAATAAGGTATTGGTGGAAATGTTCAAAAGTGGATGTTCTGATTGTGTTTTAGCTGAACCTGATGTAGTTACTGTCATGTCTACAGTGTTTTATTGAATACAATTAATGTGAAATACACAGTCGGTAATAAAAATGACACTGAAATGGTCACACATGGTCACATAGCGCTTTTCCACCTTCTAGGCACTCAAAGCGCTTTACATCAAGGAACCACTCACCCATCCACACACACACACACACATTCACACGCAAACTCTGAGGCGAGGTGGGTTAAGTGTTTTGCTGGAATCACACTACCAACCTGTGGGTCAAAAAACCAATAACGTTTATGTCGAGAGCGGGATTTGAACTGCCAACTTTCGGATCAGTGGACAAATAAACTAAGCTACGGCAAAGTCCCCAATGTCCAGTGTATTTTTTTTAGATTGGGGTTATATATTGTACCTTATCGTCTCTGTAGATCACATGTGTGAAACTCAAGGCTCGTGGGCCAAATTCGGCCCGCCACGTCATTTTATGTGGCCCGTGACAAAGTAAATTAAAAGGTATGACTGTCTTAAAATGTCAGTTTATCAGGAGATACACAGTTAAACATATTTTTTTCATGTCTATGCAAATCCATATGCAATATTTGTAACTTATATATAGAAACGGTTAATTAACAAGATTAAAACGTAGTGACATTTATCTTGCAGTTACATCTGGCCCTTTGAGAGCAACTATTTTGTTGATGGCCCTCGGTGAAAATGAGTTTGACACCCCTGCTGTAGATACATTTTTTCGATATGTTTTTTAGAGTGGGGAACAGGCACGATGAGAATTACATGGAACGATCCAAATTGTATTGTTTTCTTTGCATAATAAAGCCACAGCTACAGCAGCGTTAATGATAAAGAAAATATAGCGTTAACATATGAAGTACAGTTATCTGTTACTGATATGGAAACAAAGATGTAGTTACTCGCTAAATGTCGGATTTCATACTCCTCATACAAATGATCTAAACACAGCCCCACAGAGAACAGAATGCAGAACATGAGACCATAATTATACCTGTAAAATAATTATTGACCTTGTATTTTGAGCTGTTTTTGCATGAGTCAATGAGAGACAGGCTTCTTGGAGCCAACTGCCATGTCCACATGAGACTTCCTATTCATTTCTTATGGCTATTACGGCAGAACAAAGAGAAACAGCTTGTGTTTTTTCAGAAAGACACAAAAGAGTTGAGTCACTTTCAAACTATAAGCCGTGTGATTTTGTTCTAAAACTTGTATATTTAAAGTTTAAGTGGGAACACATTGTCAGATACGGTTCAGCGCGCAGCCCCACATCAAGAGCTCAGACTAAATCACATAATTACACCAGAGAAATTGTCTTTTCTGCCCAAACAACCAGATGTTCTTCACACCTGGCAGGCTCCGTCTCTGAGTGTTTTTTAATTATATCCATGGCTTTTAAGATCAAAAAGACAATGTTAAATCACAACAGGATGAGCTCTTCTTAGTACTTTAAAACACTGATTTGAATCATTTGAAAAAAAGCGCGAGTGAGTGGAGAGACAGATGGTGTTACCGACGCCTTTATTTCGTGATTTAAGCCTTTGCTGGGAAAACTCATTGTGAGAAGTCAGGATGAAGTCAAGAAAGCAAATGACAAAGGGATTATTACTGATTAGGATGTACGAGCGGGAACAAAACATGCTCAACTAGACGCTTCAGAGGCAATTTTCCTCTGCGGCGACGCGTTTCTGATGTACACCCTTTACTTGGGCTTCATTATAGACACTGATACATAATCATGCATGCTAATGGGACAGGGGGAGCCGCCAAGAGGAGATTGGGAACAGAGCAAGAAATACAACCTGACTTTTAATAAGAGCAGGGCAAAAAGCTTACACTGACATTAACCCGTGCCACCAGCCGGAGCGATTGACACAACGCTATGTAAGGTCACAGGCAAAAGAGACACGTACAGGGGATCACATTACATTTATAATGAAAGACATCACAGATCACATCTGTACTTTCTGTGGCAGTATGCAAAAAGGTCACTACTGTTTGATATATATTGGATAAAGGGAGGATATGTAGTACTATAAGTAAAGATACCTGGGCAATATCATTGGTCTGGCCTGTACAAACTGAATTTATAACTGGATTAGGTTTATTTAATATATTTACAGTGCACATATGTCTCAGTTTCAGTTTTTCTGAGGTATTTTTTGTGGAATGTAAAAAAGAAAGACAAAAATCTGTATATATGTTTGCATGTACAGTATAATCCAAACTGCTTTAAACTTTCAGGCAAAACCGTTTAGACACTAGGTGCATGATGTAACTACTGGACCGGTCACATGGTCTGTATTGGGGAGTTAAAAGTGAAGCACACCTCCGTGACACCTGGGTGTTTCATGTGCCAGGAGACTGGGTGACTTTGTTACCTGCTGAGCAGTAAGCCCTTCAAAGAGGCCACCTCAGCCTTCAGCTCTCCCACTGTCTGAGCGTCCAGGAAACGACTGCTGGACGACGCCATCTGAAAGGACACAGGACAGTGAGACACAGCAACTGCCTCATATTCACAAATATGTACACAAGATATATACAAGATGTACATGAGATATATACAAGATATACAGGAGATATGCAGTATGGGTCATCAGAGCACAATGCAGTGCACTCAACGTTATAATACAAAATGCACTTTAACAGATCAGTTCATTTAAAAAGAATCCTGTTACACTGAGCAATAGTTTGTCCTGCACCCACTGAGGCCCAGACAACAATATACCCCATGTAGCCTGCTCATACACAGTACAGGTGCAATGGAGGGGTAGAAGCAAACACCCAGTACAGGCCACTCAGCAGCTGCCCACTTGTTTACCTTTCATAATGTAAATTGATAAACTTCAGTGTTTAAAATAAGGACCAGGTTACCAGGGAAAACAAATGTGACCAATGCAAATGTTAAACGCCGGATGTTCTTTTGTAAGTTGTACTACTGTCATAACAACCTCAAAACGACCAGTGAACAGTGGCAACAAAAACAGACCAAACCCTTTGATCTTACAGCTCCAGGAAACATCCCCATTGGCATAATTTCCATATAAACTCCAAAACATTAGGCTTCTGTGCTTGTGATTTGGATCAGTCAACAACACATTGACTTGAGCTATGATTATAATGTGACTTTTGTTTAGACTTTGTCCTTTATCGTGTGTTTGATATGATTTGAATAGCAAATTACATTAAAAATATGCTTCTACCGAATAAAGAATGGGCACGTATTAGCACATTTCTAAGGCACATTTCTTTTGTGGAAGAGTTGGAGCCACACGAGGACAATGAGTAGAGTGGGATTGTTGGACAGGAGTCTCGGGGGACCTAACAGATAAATCAGTCATAAAACAATTAACAAGAAGGAGGAGGAGATAATTGTGTCCAAAATCACTCCATTGTTCAGTTCGCATGTCTTTACTGTAACGTATGTCCAGGAAGGTTTTACGCACTACATCACTGCCCTATAGACAGAGTGACATCATAAAAGACACCGCTCTAAATACAGAAATATCAGGCCAGAACTTACTAGAGTTAGTCAAATTAATGTGTGTGTTGTGGCCAAACCTTCTTGTCAAAGCCTGATATTGTTAGAGCACAGAATTTAAACAAGGCCACAGTGGCAAAACTGTTCACTCACACTGCGTAGTATTAATGTGATCTGTGTGAGTGTTGCTTCTAAACTAAAAACTATTGTAGCCACAGCTGCCCCGGAGTAGACCGAGTATAGAGTAAATGAATAATGCCTGAAATTGTAAAGCAACTTTGAGCATTCACTGTAAGACCAATGCATTATTTTTATTTTTATTGGATATGTTTCGTACGGTGATACGCTAAATAATTAAAAGATCAAATGTTTGCTTGTTTGCAAAGACACCAACATCTTAGTTACAGTGAAGGAAGGAAAGAATGGGAGATGATAGGCAGATCGTTCAGCATTTCCAGAGGAGAAGAGAAGGAAAGTCAGGACAAAAACGGCAAGATCGTGACAGTAGGAGAAGCTTTGAGGACATACTGGGGGGACTACGTCTTGGCTGGCTCTTGGATGAATCATGTGTTATGTAAAATGCATGACTGTGATATTTTATGGGCTAAATATACTTTTTTAAGTTCTGTATTGAGTGACAGATCAGGTGTGGTGTTACAAGAGTACAAACTTAACATCACTTCAGATCTGAGACTAGAGTAGGCCATATAAAATCAAATGTTAGGCTGTGAGAGGGGAGACCTTAAGAGGTTCTTCATTGGATATTAACCGTATAAACCAATAAAAAAGTGACTATAATTGCCTTGGTGGGTCTTCTGCTACTATTAAATAAACTACACACTCTGCGCTTAAAGGGGAGATAGAGTGACGAGACCAGAGGGAGGAGTGAGAGAAGACCAGGGGAAAGTGGGATAAAAGCAAACTAAAAAGTGTAATTAAGCCCGTGCTACTCGCCGGAGGAAGCTCGTTAGAAAGCGCAGACCCCCTATAGAGGCTGGAGCAGAACTTGGATGCTTTGGCTTGTAATTAAATCTAAGTGAAATTAATTGAATCACATGTGAAAAGGATCGGAGGCAGAGTGAACTGTTTTGGCTCTCTTATCGACTGCTAAACCTGCCCGATAAGGAGTGGTGTTGTGGAGGTGCAACGAAGACACTCTTATTACAACCATCACCTCATTAGACCGTCTTAATCCCTCTCCTCCCTCAGGCGCACATATAATAAGGCCCGATTCTCTTCCATTTTACGCTGAAAAAATTAATTGCCGAACGGGCAGGTCTGAAAGATTTCTAAAGGGACGGAATAAACCCAAATAAAGGCTGATTTCTGTGTCTGTAATTGGATTGCTATATGCCTGTGTCACTCATAGACGGGCAAAACCGAATTGTTAACCTCGAACTGGAGACATAATGTGTATTATCTATGGAGCAACAGTCCATAATAACTCACATCAAAGCCTGTCACACAACACTACCTCTGACATATGTCTTATTAAGGCTGGGGAAACCTAATTAAATGTTGGGCCAGTGCAGAATTTGAGCTCTGAAACGCATTAGGATGGTGTGTATATACAATAGATCGGCATTATGTAAGAGTCATGTGTTAAGTGCAGTGGTGCTTTCAATAAGAGGCTGAGTGGAGGGTATCAGTGACCGGGCTGATCCAGGCTTCAAACGCTGCAGCTCCAAGCGCCGACACCGGAGCTAAAGACCACACTTCAAGTCTGGTGAGTTTGGGTGTTTAAGTTCACTGCCGATCACAATGCGTTAGCCGCTGCCCACGGATTTAACTGCTCCGAGGTTCCAGAGGGTCGCGTCATTGAAAAGCTGCTGAGCCAAAAGCAGCTAAAAGTGAAAAGTCGTACCATTTACTGCCATAGTGTTATTATCTTGTCTTTCTAAGATGGATTTTTAGCAGGGAGATTAAAACTGGTCCATCTGAAAACTTCCATCTTTGGACAATTACCGCAGTATCATAACTATGACAGTTCCTTCCTTTTTAAATAATTACACCAGGCCATTTCCTCAAATTTTGTATCTTGTGTGTTTTATCTCATCAGTTGTACAGAAGTTGATAATTTTAATAATATTTCCACAGTCCAATTTTTATAACAATTTGATTTTCTAGTAAACTAATCAAGGGTTTCAGCTTCCTGCTACATACTGATGACAGCTGACCGCTCAAAAGATACAATATTTTGTTTTGAATTGTAAATTGCAATGGCAAAGGTTCAGACTTTGGATAAAACCTTCTCATTTGGTCTAAGTGAAGGATCATTTGTCGCTGGTGTTAAACAGCCAGGCCTAGTGTTTCCCTGTTCCACTTACAGATCAGCCTGTTAACTGTGTTTGCTCTCCTGTCTTAACTCACTGATCGCCCTCTTTATTAGTGGATGGTACGTCGAAGATTAGAAGCCTCCTCCTTCGCCTGCTCCAGACAAACTGCCAGTGGGAAAGTGCATAAATAGAGTGGAATCAATTGCGCTGTAGCTGTGTTTCCACTCAAAAACGCTCCTCTGGGGACTTTGCCTTTTGAAACTAATTCCATCATAAATATACATGTGTTACACGAAAGCACAGTGTCTGCCGGCAGAGTAACGGAGAATTAATTTGCTTTCCGACACTCTTAAACAAGCCTTGTTAAAGATCTTATCTTGCTGCTAATGGTCCACGGGCATTTATCTTCATTTAGCCAGATGCGTCCTTGGGTGCCGCTGCAGTTAATAGTAATTTCTTTCTATGCTTGTAATATGTATACATCTTTTTTCCCCTTTCTTGGATCACATAGTTAAGCAGCAGAAAGATGCCGACCCCCATCACACCCAGGCACCCACCCGAGACACATTACTTAAAAGGCGATGGAGGCGGCTACAGCAAATGTTGTTTTTTTTCCCCGTGTATTTTCTATGAGCCGGGGTGCAGTGACATTAGATCCGCGGTGTATGTGTGACAGGTGCTCCTTTTTGGTTCTGGATGGCTGATTCATTTGTTTGTTCAGGCAAGATCTGGGTGATGAGAAGTGTCGAGTGCCAATGCCAAGTGCAGTATTATGTTCTCGAGTGTTTAGGCCATGCAGAGCTGCTAGAGTCGCCCACCTGTACCTCCACAGAGCATAAACAAACTATACGTGACAGTAAAGTCGGAGCGAGGGCTACACAAACTGTCCATGCTGGAAGTTTGAAAGTTTTTTTAATGTGCAAAACTCGATGGCTTGTTGATCTGAACAATAAATTATAGATAAACAGGCGTACTTATCAGATGATACCTGAATAACTAAGGGTTTTTCCACCTTCAAGGCACTCAAACCACTTTACATCAAGGAACCACTAACCCATTCACGTACACATTCATACACCAGTGTGCATAAACACTAGGAGTGAGGTGGGTTAAGTGTCTTGCCCAAGGACGGTAGCAGTTATCTGTCGGAGCTGGACTCGCACCGCCAACCTGTGGATCACTGGATCTAAACGGTCAATGTTCATGTCGAGAGCGGAATCTAAACATGTGCATCCTACGTGTGTCCACAGATATAAAGTAGATTTTTCTTCTTAATTGGAAAAAGATATTGATGGTCAAGTACACTGCTTGGCCAAAAAAAGTCACCACCTGGATTTAACTAAGCAAATATGTTGGTGTTGCTGCAGTTGGTCCGGTCTAAGTTCAGCAGAATGAGGTCAGCTGACACCTGAATATACTGAATGACCAGGTTATACCTGGATTTTTTCTTCCCTGATGACACGGGCATATTCCAAGATGACAATGCCAGGATTCATCGGGCTCAAATTGTGACAGAGTGGATCAGGAGCATGAGACGTCATTTTCACACATGGATTGTCCACCACAGAGTCCAGACCTTAACCCCAATGAGAATCTTTCGGATGTGCTGGAGAAGCTTTGTGCAGCGTCAGACTCGACCAGCATCAATGCAACATCTTGGTGAAAAATTAACGCAACACTGGATGGAAATAAATCTTGTGACGTTGCAGAAGCGAAAACGAAACAATGCCACAGTGAATGTGTGACGTAATCAAAGCTAAAGGCGGAACAACCAAATATTAGAGTGTGTGACCTTTTTCTTTTGGTGGCGACTTTTTTTTTGGCCAGGCAGTGTACATTTCCATTTTGTATTTTGGTTCTCAAGACCATTATGATAAAGCAGAATACTCACTTTGGTTTGCCAGATCCTACGACTAAAACCAGTTAAATAAACTGTAAAGGCGTCTCTCTGATCTGAATATTAAAGCCCCAGCAACTGCAGCCAATCGTTAATCAGGAAAGGCAAGGCAAGTTTATTTATATAGCACAATTCGTACAGACAGTGCTTTACAGAAAAAGAAAGGCATTAAAATCACAAATCAAACATAAATAATCACAAATAATCATCATAAAATTAACATTTAAACTGAAAAGTAACAGCTCCCACATGGTCAGACTCACACTAGAACTCAGTGACAGTCAGTGAGAATGAGTAAAAATTTCTACACTTTTCGGCGCTGGCAGATTAAGTTTTAATTTCCATTTACGCTGTACATTACTCATTGCATCCTAAGTACACCACACCTATATCAATATGTTACTTTAGATAATGTACGTGAACTTTTCTCTGTAGTAGAAAAGCAGTAAACATGACATGATAAATGTTTTCAAATGCATGCCAGTAATTTTCAAGGTATTGTGCTAACTTCATCAAAAAGAAGTAATAAATCAGATCAACATCAGATCTGAAAATGTGCGTAATCATCAAACTCACTTTCAGGATTCTTAAACGCACTTTGCAGTTGAGTGGTTTCTAAACACTGAGCGCCGTTCCCGTGGCAGCTGAGGACCAGAAGCCTCCATGTGTTTTGGGTTAAGGGCACATTTCCGTGTTGAGAAGTCTAATTGCTACGTGTGGCTCCCAGTGAGAGGCGCGGCGAAGCTAACCCCCAAAGCCACAAACGGTGAGCTGGTCCACTGCGACATGTGTTTCTCATCAGGAACTCGGGACCTGAAAACAATTTACCAATTTCCCACATGGCCCGGGACAACACTGCGCTGGTGCCGACTCACGCTTACAATTTAAGATCAACCCTATAGCTATGAAGTGGGCTTTATGATTTGTTTAATGGGTGTTTTGATGAGAAATACATATTTTTATACTAAGGCTGTTCACTGCTAGGTACTCGTAGCCAATAAATTAAATACGTTACTATGCAAAGCTAGAAGTAAAAAACAGAAAAACGAAAATATTTTTTTTTTTTAATTCACAGACAGATTAATACATATATAACAAAATAACTAATTGAGATTGGATCAGAGCCAGTGACCATTACTACGAAAGCACTTTACCGCTTTAATTAGTCCACACACCATATCTTTTAGTGAATAAAATGGTACTTTCCCCATTTACACAACTACACGCTCTATCTGCAAATAGAACTGTATCCCATGTTACTGTAATCCTCCTGTTTAAAACTGTATTAGTGAAAATTGAGCCTCTGAGCTCAGCCTGAGGTAATCTTCCCGCTGATATTCACAAGGACTACTGCTGTTTCCAACACTAATCATCGCAGTTAAAGATGATTTGAAATATCGAGAAAAACCCGGGAGTCATCAGATTTTGATGAAGCTCGTCCGGGGAAACACATTCAGACATTTCTTTCCGAAACAGATGTGTTCGCATATGTTTTCTGGCGATATCCAGATGCTACAGTGGAACAACCATGTGCCTAACAAGCTGTGGACATAAAACATTGTCTAAGATTGTCTCTTCCAGAGCACTTTTTCAGAGCGCGGAGACTATAAAGCACTTTACGAGCGGCTGATAAAAAGCAAGCGACATTTCATCCTTCGCACATAAGTTTTTAGAACAATCATTCAGTCGGATTCACCTAAACACTTCCAATTCGAGAGAGATTACGAACGGAGCTCTATAAAAATCAAGGCGAAGGGGAACGACAACATGGTTAAACATTATGGTCCCATGATGAGATGCACCGTACTTTTAAGTAGCGCGTGTTGAGCTGATATACAGTTATCGTAAGGCTGTCCATCTCAGCTAGTTATGATTCAGGGCGGCGCTTCAGGTTTTAGTACACAAAGACCTCGAGAAAGCTGCGCACATCAATCTAAAGGATTCAACCCTGCAACTTTTACATTCACAGACCTCTTCTGTAATGTCAAAGTTACGGCCTGTCTGGCTTTCCCAAAAACATCAATCAGACGCTCAAATCTGGTGTCCTGCTCAAAGTGCAGTAAATGTGACACAGCAGCTATTGTAACCTTGGTTATGCTTTATATAATACTCCCTTCAATAACATCAAAGTGAACTTGATGTAAGAGGAAAAGCTCGAGCTACTCTTGGTACATTATCAGGTTATTTTGGTGTGCTTCTGTCTCTATAGGGAAATAATGTCACATTTCCCCCAAATAATCTTTATTCGGTAGTTTTATTTCATAAGTTTAAAAGTGCACTGTCACTGTGGAACTTTTCAGGTTGGGGTCCACAATATACTTGTTACATTGAAATATTTTGAATGTTCAGCACTTATGGCATTATACTGAATCTCGCATGTATTAAATTATGTGTTTTATGCCTAAAATATACATGGAAAATGAAAAACTTGTATTCTTGCTGTGAGCAGACTCGTCCCTCCATGAGTCTGACCAGTAACTTGGCCCGGTGGAATAATTAATGCTCGTCTCCATGGAAATAAGATTAGTTTAATGTTACACGGTGACGTTACACTGTTCCGCGAAGACAACAAGTGGCAGACCGTCTACCAGAAAAACTTACATAATGCACCTTTCCACTCTTTTTTAATTCATTAATGACTTCATACATGCAGAAAAGCAAGCATGAGCTAAGCAGCAAAAGGTATCATTTAACGCAGTAATTGATGTGCTAGTGAAGTGTTTACCTGCGCTCTGGACAGTTCTTGGGACAGCTCCTGGATTTTCTGCTGCTGTTGAACCAGGAGCTCTTGGACCTGGGCGAGAGTCTGCTGCAGCTGGGTCACTGTGAAGTCAATACAATAACAGGGTCAGCTCTGTGATTACACTTTCATCATCAGACAAAACTAGTCTTTATTGCGACTAAACTGACAGAGACAATGGACTCAAACTCCCATCAAAGCTGTCTTTTAAGATATGTAATCACTTAATACCGCGTAACTTTAGCTGCATCTTTTGGTCCTCTCGGTGTAAAGGGTGGGATGGGGGGGCACAACTTTGGATGGTGATATTAATCTCAAGTGTCTGAACTTAAATCAAATAACAGTGTCTAACCCTCCATTATCCGCCCAGACACTGGCTTCTAATGCATCTTAAACCCTCAAACGATCAACAAAGAGGAAAAAAAACAAGGCGCTCATTTGGGAGGAGGCTGCCAGACAAAATGTCCCTCCTAATCCTAATAAATATTGTTCTTTTTCCATTGACTTTGAAGATTGAATTAGTTCAAGTGTTGGTGTTGGGCGAGGGTGTATGATTTCAAATAACACCAGGCGCAGTTTGTTGTTGCCCCCTGCTTCCAGTCACCCGTGTATTACCAAACAATGCATTAAGTTTCCCCGAGCTGATTATATTACAGAAAACCAATAAACATTCATATAAATCATGGGCGTGTAAAGTGTTAAATCAAGCCTATTGGATTAACATCAACAGATATTGTGGCGGTCCACTGCTGGGGTTGTCAGGCCAGTGGTTAAAAGCCCAAGCTGCAGTCGGCTAGTCTCCAAAAAAAAAAAAAAGGTGGTTCCCTTATTAACGGAGATTAGGACAAAAAAGACAGAAGGGCTCGAGGCTCAGTTTCTTTTGAAAAACATCAGAGAGAAAAAAAAAATCATGTTTAAAGAATATCTTAGTGACACCTGTGTTTAACCGGGTGGAGTTATATCAATAGGAGGAGCGTTTGATCCTCTCATGCGAGCACAATCCGACAAAATACGAGTTTGAGCAGGACCGAAGCGAAAAAAAAAGCAAACAGTTTAAGTTTGTGATCATAAGTGTGACCAACCGCTATGAAGACGGCCATAAAACTAAAATACTGAGGCTGTCCGCGCTTACAAAGGTGTTACTATGATAGGGTGCGCTTACTAAACCCAAAGCTGCCCTATTAGTGTCCGATTCTGCCTCGCCACAAAACGGCTTCTCCAGATGTGCGGGTCAGCCAGCCCAGCCAGCCGGTAAAGCTGTGCCTGCTGGATTACCATTGGCACCGCTTCTTTACGGCACCTCAGCCAAAACAGCTCATGCTCCAACTCTTTTCATGTCCCCCTGCAAACTTGACTCCTTTGTAGTCTACAGACACTTGACAAAAATGCATAAAGTTATCAGAGAAATGAAGCCAAGTATAATGTAGTCTCTTTTGGCTCGGCTTGAATCAAGAACAAGTCTGAAACTGTGTTGAAAATGCGACCTGCAGCTGCTACTGTATTGTATATTCAGTAAATGATTCTGTAAATACCTCGATATAATGTACACTACATATGTCCAGGCCTGTCTACTGTCTTTAACGGCCAGCTGGTCAGCAATATGGCTCAGTGTGCCCAAACAGCCCGGCAATTCTATTAGTCTGGGAAAGGCTGAAGTACTTCCAAGATCCATTCATTAATTGTCTGTGTGAAGTTGTAGGCAAATCATAATGGGAGTCAAGGCCTGGAGCTCCTGAGCCGGTGGACTGGCGAGAGTCTAATGCAGTCCCCCATTCACCTCATTGGGTCCGGCACTAGAGAAATACATGAACTTTAACAAAAGGGGGTTCAAGCAATTGGCAGCGGTGAGGCGGACGAGCGCTATTACAGAGGAGAGAGAGAGAGGGGAAGACAAAAGCAAATCCGAGGGAGAAACTCTCAGTGTAATTGCAACCCCTCTCCCCAACTGTTAACTACAACAGTCATTAACTACAATAGCAGCTTGGCCACTGCAGTCATAGCAAATTAGTTTGCAACATTGGCTGAAGAATAGGACCGTATTTTTTTTTACAGGAGGTATAAAGTGTAGAAAACCTGCCACCAAAACAAAGCATGGGTTGTGCTTTGGCAAGTGTCCAAAAAGCAGGAACAAGAAAGGGCAGCGCGATACAGGGAGGAAATGTGTTTGCATAGTTGGTAAAAATGACCATAAAAGAGCACATATTTGTTAAACAGATTTAGGTTGGCAGACTCGCACGCAACAGCACACTCTCTGCTCGACTCCGATCTGAAAAGAATGGCCAGGGTGTGCCTACAGATGAAATGATAACCATCGTATTTTTATCGTTATTCAGTTGTCACAAAGTTGGACCAGGATATCAGCTTTAAAATCAAACATGAATTTATTTATCTTTAGACAGAGCTGAACAGGATATGGCGAACTTGGGAACAATGTATGTAATGGCTAATGAGAGTATTAATACAGATATGCTAAAAAAACATGCTAACAGAGGACATCAGACATCCTACATCGAAAAGTCATATCATCAATCAGCTCTGCGTTTATTTTTTCCAAAGTTATTTTATCAATCTGGAATACACCAACATTAATTGTACTGTATTTTTTCAATGTAATGCTTTCTATTATTAAGTGCTAAAAGAACATCAAAACAAGACAGCTTCTAATGTTGTAGTATTCATACAGTTTTAAAGTCAAGATGATTAAATATTGATTGGAGTAATCAATTTACCACTCAAATTAATACATGATTGATGATGAAATGTCTAAATATTGAACACATTAATATGTTTATTCACAGATGGAGGAAAATAGTCATTGTAATTTTAATGCCATTTTCCACCAAACGTTATCAGTGCAACTTAATTAAAATAAAAGCACACCACTTTTGCAACATCACAAGCAAACCGGAGAGTAGAGGTTGCCTGCTTTGTAATGGGCTCAAATTATCAAATAGTGAAGAGTGTCTTTCAGGTGAAAACACACTTGAGCTCGTCACTGCTGCTAACGAGACCAAACTTTGTGAGATGCCTCTCTCATTTACGCCTCCCTGGATTTTTAATTATCCTGACGACGAAAGCATCCCTCTCTCCTGTAGTTTGACAGCCAGGTTGAGATTCCTCACCTGTCCAACATGGGAGCCGCACCTGTCACTGTACACTTAATCACACTAGGGCCAGTGCTGAGCCCAGACAACACGCAGTGTCGCTAGGCTAACACACACAGACCTATACATGCATGTACACACTCAAATTAAAATGAACTTTCTCGCCACCTATGGGGAGGAGGCTGTAGAGGATGACAGAGGTTTGGATGGGGGTGAGGCTGTCGAGGGGGAGACAGATGGGAGGGGGCGAGAGTGGATGAGGCGAGAGGAAGAAAAGTTGTCATTTCCCAACTCCTCATTAATATTCGGAGGTTAAGAGCTTTTCAGCGAAACGTAATTAATTGAGCCCGAGCCTGACAGTAAACAAGCAATTTCAAATTAAAGCGAAATGACAGCGGCGTCATTTGTTAAAAACGTGCGGGGCCCCCGATTTTGGCGACAGATAAATGAGGGAAAATGTTAAGGAGGGAGAAAGTGATGAAGATATTAATCTTCACCTGTCTGTGTCAGCGTGCCACTCATCGCCGCAATGTTGTTCTCCATCCGCTGCAGATGCTTCTTGTCCTCTCGGCTGCCCATAATGAGGGGAAGGATGTATTTCTGCAATTAGAAACAAGCCACAGTGTTTCAGTCTCTGGAGGAAGAGACAAGGCCAGTAACACCATACAGCGATACATGGTCAAAGACATTGTCTAATTTGGGCCAACTCTGTTTATAGAAATAATGCACTCTTATATGTTAATGGACAATAAAAACAACACTTTGTTTTTCAAGTGAAGATTTGTTGATTTTGCTGGTTAAACTCCTGGAAACTCAGTCTGTACCTAACAGATTCAGGGTAATTTGTAAATGCAATGACGTAAGCCACTATCTCTGGCATTACTGTTACATTACAGATATATAAAACTAGGAAATTTATTTAAAACAGACAGGATTAATAAGTGTAGATGTTGAGGAACAATTGTTCATGCGGGAATGGACCATCAAAAACTGCATATGTTGCTTTGTATATTTAAAAAATGATTCCAGTTAGCATAGCTTGCTGCCAGAATTTCTTTCCAACCCAGGTGCCAACTGGCCACACTAGCGTGAGTAATAAACACTTTTTAGAGAAAAAGATTAAATGAGTGTCAACACGTGGTAATTAATAAGTGTGCTGCTGTGAGTGTGGTGTTTACAAGGCGCTGTAGAACGTAAATAAAGTATGGGCAGAAGCTCGGACATATGGTGCGACTGGCGCCACGCTACAGTGACATGACAGCAACCTGTGCAGTCCCGCTGGGGAAGCACCTCCCGGGATACACAGGAGAGCCGGAGGACTGGTTCAATGTGGTTTTGTCAATAAAGAGCATGAGGAGACAAGGATAAGGGCCCTAAATGTGCATGTCTGTTGAAAGGCCGTGTAAGAAGAATGAAATATCGGGACATAACAGGATCTGAGGAGGAGCCAATATGTGGCACAGGGTCAGATGGGCATCTGCATGTACATGACAGACACTCACTTACACAGAGAGGTGAGCAGCTTGTCATCCACACCAACACCAGTGCACCAGCCCGAGTCCTGCTCTAAGAGGAGAGTAATGGCTTCCACATGCCACTCAGACTACTACTAACAACCACTATGGGATTAATGTCAGCGAGGACAAGGGGCCCATGAGCTCCTGTTCAAGGGCTGCTAAGCCTGATAAAAACCAGGCGATTATTTTTAGATGGGCCTACGTCAAAAACAGGGATGTGTGCTGTGTGGGCAACTATATTTTGTAAAAGAGGGAAAATATATAACAGCAGGAGGAGGAGGAGGAGGAGGAGAAAGTTTAAAAGGAGGGTTTCAAATGAGCTCATGCTTTGACGTAAAGCAGGAGCTTTAATAACAAGGCCCTAGTGATGTTACATACTGCACAGGCACCATCATTCATCATAAACTGATGTACTAGCAAAGCCCACCAATTTAAAATGCACTATCAGGGAGAGGCAGACGTGACAGATCTTAGGATGCGCTGCATAATGTGTGTGATAAATTTAAGAGAAAAATTAACAGTAAAAATGAAAGCTCGCTACAGTTACGACAGAGAGGTATATGACTTACTTTGTAGAGCTGATGAAAGCCAAAGGCGATGCCCACCATGATGACCGTGAGCGCACCATAGTCCCTCCATCTGTAGCCTCTTGGACCTGGCATTTAAAAAGTAGAATTATTATGTCGAATTATGAGTTCAGTACAAAACTATCCACACCAGAATAAAACCTTTGAGGTATAGGATTTAAAAGTGCACTGTATAACTTTTTTTTTTTTTTTTTCTGGTCAGGGAGTGCCACCTACTTGTCTCCATAGTGATGTTATTGCTATGCCTGCAATGTTCCGCAGTGTGGCAACATATCTATTTTGCATCCATTCAATGACATTTGTTTTCATCTTACTGTGAGCAGACTCCCCTCTCCACAAATCTGACTTGTAACTTGGTGGCAGGTGACGTCACCAGCTTATCTCCATGGCAATAGATAAAGCTAATTTCACACTATGCAACATTCCTTTCAAAGCAGTAACATCTCCAATCTGTAAAGTTAAAAAAGTGCAGCTTTAATGTACATGCCAATCCTAAAATATTGGGGATTTTTTTTTTTTTTTTAAATAAACTAGTATTTGTGTACATTTTCTACATGATTTACTGTGGTGTTTTTAAAATGTGGAAAGTCAACAGTTCCTGGCACGTGCATTTTTTAAACAGACAGTTTAGTTGAGTGACAGATCAAATGAAAGTGTGTCATTGTTCTGGCTGTCATCTGGGTAGGCCAACTGTCTGTCAAGGTGGAAATTCCCCACATAAGAGGCATTCAACTGAAAATGTCACTAAACGACAATCTGCTTCGAAGAAATTATAGCCATTTTGTCTTTATTTACGTTAGTGCAGTCAAAATGAATAGCAAATTATCAGAGGCTTGTCCACTGAAGAATACCATTGATATTCTATTATAGCTCTGATTTCACCTAATGGGCTCAGTAAATTCAAGTAAGTAAACTGGATTGATTTGTAGCTTAGCACTTGCATGATTTGACATGCAAATCAAACAGGACGCACTGTCACACTGGACTTTATGCTCCATTTTCAAGGTGAATGCTGTATTATTCTCCTGCACATTTTTCATGGCTGCTGCTGCATCTGGAGGTGAACTTGTAACCTTTACTATCGAAAATTTTGAATCATTTTCCCCCACATCCATATGGTAACCACATAAATTTGGGTCCTCATCAACATTACAGCTGCAATAGCCTGCCTCCTATCCCACAATGCTTTTGAAAGGCCTGGGAGTCCTTGGAGAGGGTTGACCCTGAACCAGACTGCCTGCATCACGGGGGTCTTGCCGTGCTCTCTAGCCTCTTTAGGACCTCTCATTCTGCCTCCATTGCCGCTTTTTCCCCTCTTCCACTTCCACTCTGCCATCTTCCTTTTTTATTTGGTCACTTAAGCCGTTGGAACTGTGGTCTCCATCCCCCGTTTTTCCAATCTCCTCTCAAATTTATTGGGTTCAGTGGAGGCCTTCCTGTCCTTCTACCGCGTGAAAATAGAGATCAGAGTATCCATTACTTGGACAGAGATGGATGCGGGTCCCCGTGCACCGTCCCCATAACAAGGACATCAAAGGGAGGTAGCCCCCTCTTTTCGGCGTGACCCCCCATACAAGACTCCTCACACTCACCTCATTATGCAGCTCCCTTATAGCCGTTTTGATATAAAACCCCCACTATGGACAGAGAGCCGCTAGTCTCCCCTAACTACATGGCCATCCCATCAACATCACTTTCATTACAAAACATGAGATGCCGAGGGAGTCAAGGACAGTGTGGTAATAAATGAGGGTGGAATACATCTGGAATCATTGTCATATAGGTTAAGCATTACGCCGGACTTCATTCTGCATTGGTAAATCAGTGGACAGCACTCATAACCTCCTGAGGTAATAAAGATACTGGTGCCGTGGAAAGGTCCTGCCAGGGTGGAGCCCTCTGTGACAAGATGGCAGACGGACACTTGAACAGCTCTGAAGCTCATGTCACAGCGCTTTGAGGAAAATCTGGGAGAACACCAAGTAATGAGCACAAGCTGTTAAGCACTTAAGTTCACACCAAGTCAGATTTTGATCAATACATCCGCAATATGGTACGGACATTTAGTTAGTGGGACAAGATGGGATGGGACAGGATCTAGGGTCACAAGATCTCACAAAATAAAATGGCCACAAAATTGTGCACATATGTGAAAAATTATCTTGTGGGATTTTTCATCTCACATTTAGCTTGGGAAAAAGGCACTAGCGAGTTACATTTTGAGAAAGCAGAGTTTAAAAAAAAAAGTTCTACATTGAAAAAAAAACTGAGACCAAAACTGTCAATGTATGAAGTTCAGACATGTCAAAAATCTCATTTGATCTCATTCCATATGTAGACTAAAACTTTGCTTATTAACAAAAACTTTCAGATGGTGTTGACAAGTAGAAATGGTTGAAATGAAAGACATAATTTAATAAAACTTCACTTTTATTTTCTCTAGGGCTGTGAAAGAATAGAAACTAATATTCGCCGTATACGTGGCACTCTGAACAATGACCAGTCAAAATATAAACTGACAATCATTCACTGTTGTATGTATTTACGATAGTGGAGGTGTTTATGGTCCCGTTTCTAAATAGGTTTGCAAAAGGAAGTGGCTACAGGTAAAATTTAAACCTGTGATAAGCACTCACTGGGTGGTCCTGGGACCAGGTGGGCTGCTGGTACAGGATACGCAGGTCCCACAGGGCTCAGCGGCAGGACCTCCTCTGTGCTGCCGGAGCGCTGCAAAGCCAACTCCACCTCCACATCCGTCAGGCCTGAACCAAAAGAAGAAGCACATAGAAGATATTAGAGACCGCAGAAGGGACTGTGTTAATGGAATGGACCGAATGGGTCTTTGCTCTGCGATATTACATGCTTAAATACTTCCCAAGTTCCTCGCAAACCTTCAAAGTACAACTTGGTGGAACTATGTCTAATCTCCATTCAATTTTCCCTCTTCTCAAAAACGCATTTTCATTTTATAATTCTGAAATCCCACGGAGGGCTTCTGTTTCAGGGACATCCATCAAAGCGAGATAGTGTGGAGCACTTGGTACAATGAAATCTGAAACTCGCCGAACCCATTAACGGCCACCAAAGGCACAGAAAATAACAGTCTGACCAATTCTGCAGTTATATTTCCCATGTGGAGATTTCATACACCCCAGACAGCCAAAATGCATTATTTTAATTTCTTCATTGTAATGTAAATGTATTACATAATTTTGCAAATGCCAATATAATTTAATCTTCAGATCTTTTTAATGATTTTAGTGATGATTAAATTGCAAAGGGCTCCCTGATGGAGAGTCAGAGGGGAGGAGGAGAAAAAAATCTAATATGAACATCTCCTTTTGTGGCAAGAAAGGATTTTATTTCAAGCACCATATGCCGCTATTGCTGTGGGTCTCTTCTTTTAATAAGCAGCTCAGTCTAAACAAAGAAAGAACAATTAAAACTTCTCAGACATAATTTGAAGAAAAAATATTAAACAACAGATTAAGTGTAAGTATAAGTAATATATTTACTGTAAGCTTAATAACTTTGCTCTTTATAAGAACAATATTGCTTCGGTAAGTCTAGATACCATTGTCTGCCCTGACAACCTTCTTATTGACAGAAAATCCCTTTGAAACACAACCTTTTACTTGACTTACTCCCCTGGGATCCAGAGCATTTATAAAAGCTTAGAAAAGAGCTTCCACTTTCCTATGAGAGACTAACAGGAAAAGAGTGTAGTGTTTTCAGTGATCGCTCTTAGGTTTTATTAATAGTAGCAGCAGAAAATGACTGATACTTAAAGAGGTAAACACGCAGAAGTCAGACAGCATAGTGGAGCAACATGTTCATACAAATATGTTATGAAGTAGTTACATTATATTAAAACAGTCACTGTGGCACCAAGCCTGGACAAATGGGAACCTGCTGGAAGGATATACAACGTAAGTCTACGGCAGGGAACTTTATTTGTATAGAGTAATCCAAAGTGCTTTATAGAATAAGAAAGGCATTAAATTCACATAAATAAGCATCATAAAATTAACATTAATAGAGAGGAGTGCAGATAAAACATTTAAGTAAAATGCACAGCTAAACCGTTCTGAGCCTGGATTTAAACATTGTCAAAGTCAAGGCCTGTCTCACATCTTCAGGAAGGCTGTTCCATGTTTTAGCTGCACAAATTGAAACGCTGATTCCACATGCTTAGTCCTGACTCTGGGCACCAGCAGGAGGCCGGGACTAAACCAGAACTAAATCAGGACTACAGCAGTACTGCGTCAGGAGGCCGGTCCCTGAAGTCCTCAGAGTGTGAGATGGTTCATGTGGCTCTAACATGTGGGAGATGTTCTTTGGTGCTGGTCCATGGTGAGACTTGTTCACAAGCAGAGCTGCTCTCTGAACCACAAGCCGACTTATTCACTTGAGGATCTACTCCATTCTAAGGCATTTTGTGCCAACAGTTTTACCAGGAAGGGCATCTCACATAAGCACATAGCACATCAATATGCAAATCACAAAGTGTAGAGACAGCACAATTTTGTCTCAGTATTTAGCTCTTAGTGGTGTAAAAAAAAATATTATAGTGAATGATAGACAAAGTTGTTATGATTAAAACAAACTGCCTCATAATCTCATCTTGATTACCTGAAAGCACAAATAAAAAGCTCTTTACCTTTTCCTTAATAGCTGTCTAAAGCATAAAGAAAGCATTTGATAATTTACCACAAATCTCACGCCAACAGGAGGTGCCTCCGTCACCTATTTAAAAGCTCGGGGGACTTCAAATGGCCATGAAAATGGTTGAATAATTGAAGGCAAATATTGGCCAGCCCCGAGTCTCGAGCAGGTCCTGAGTGCCAGGAAGTGGTGAGCGCCATGTGCTGAGTTTGTGCAGTCCGACTCACTGTCAAATAAGCAATAATGTGTCCCTGGACTCCGGCTCCATCTGACCACAGCAGACTGCATGGTGGCAGACTATTGAGTGAGACACAAGGATCTCAGATTCTCCCAATGCAAAGAAATAAAAACATGCTTCAGGTTTTCTCCTTTCACCTTGAAATCTGTTGGCTTTTTCAAACTCCAGTTCCGGGTCTGTGCGGAGCTTAATGTATGTACATCTAAATGAATGTTAGCATCTTTGATGTTATTTATGCAACAAATGAAAGGGTTTTTATCTTGTAGCACAAACAAAACGCATGGAAATACCACACTAAAGCTGTTTCTAGTTAAATTACAGCTCCCCAAGTTGTTGTAGTCTCTGATCTGTTTATTGTTGAGGGGAAGACAACAGTAAATGAAAGCGCCCTTAGATCCACACGCACAGGGAGCAAGGTGAAAGTGAGTTTTACATATAAAAGGAAAAAGACAAAAAGGATTTGAAAATGTATTATCTGTTCCCAAACCTGTGGAATGACCCTCGCACCCCCATTTCACATCGACCTGAGGGAGATGATTTTTTTAAAACATGAATTACACCTAATGACGACACCATAAAAAAGCACAATAATGGAAAGCTATTCTGTATTTCATTATACTGTATTATTTGGTGCACCTGATACACGCGGGGCCTGTTTATGAGTCACCGTATTAGCAGATGCTCAGCCAAAGCATTTGCTTTGACCTTGCCATTCTCATTGGGGCATGAAATTACGGTGCTGGCACCTCGATATTACAGCTATAAATACTGTAAACTGCATATCTGGGCTACGTTTTCTATTGTCTTTCAACATAAACCTGATCGGTATTTATTTAAAGGAAAACCCATTGCTCGTCATGTTATTTACAGCTCTATTTTCACCGCCTCATATTCTCTCAGCTTTTTTTAAAGGGCAAAGACGCAGCAAGGCCCACACATTAAATCCATTTCTCTGTTTCTGGCACTTCTGGACTTTATGGGTCAAGACTTAGGCTGGACAGCCAATTATAAAAATTGCTTACTAAAATATTTGAGGCGGTAAAAGGTGAATGTCATTTTCCCCGTCTTCCAAGGCCTGAATTATCAAAGTGCCCTTGAAAGAAAATGACTTACATTTTGAATATCAGATTTGGAAAAAGAGAAAGGAATAGGTCAGAAATAAATGGGGGTCAATGGTTTATTAAGAAGTAAGTGCAACTTGTTTTTGATGACCCTGATTGTCCATATTGTTTGGCCCAGGACAAATGCAGTGCTAAATAATGACCACTCTCATACACTATTCATTTATGTATTAAAAAGGGGGACTCTGCTCTCATTTCCCTGCTTTATTACCTGCTTGTAGTCATGACAAAGTAGGCAAGGCCTCGGCTAGGTGGCGCCGTAGAGTAATTTATAACCACATCAATTTCTTTACCTTCTCCACAGGCCTTGGTCATTGTCATTTTTGTCCGGGAGGTGAGTGGCATAACCCCACTTACAAACTGCATCCTATTAATATGTGGGATGATGAAGCCTTTCCTTACCTTCAGAGCAGCTATGGTAATGGTCCTACAGCCTACCTGTGTTCGGATGACCCTCGACCGTTGGCCCTCTGCTCAGGGTGAAAGCTATTAGCATTATTTATTCAGCTCAACCCGGACAGCATAAAAAAGGAATCAGTCATGAGGATATTTATGTCTATGAGAAAGCACTGCATCCCTTTGACACGCTGATTTTACTTATAAAGCAGAATGTCAAACCAGTTGCCATTCTGTGTATCTATGTCATTCTGCAAAACACGGGTCAATTTCCTCTTTGGTGGCATAAATAACTGTCCATTATTTATAACATGCTTTAAGTTCACTTTGCATAAAAGTTACGTTACAAGCTTAAAGTTGGTGGCTGTGCATAACTGTGGCTGTGGAAGCGTTCAAATTATGCAAAAATAAAAAGCAGTTTAACATTTACACTGTTATAAGACTCTCTCCAAATGAGTACTGCATAGCTAAGCATTCCCGTGGTTTTGCATTATTGTTTAGCCGTAGTGTACGTTATAAAAAGTAACCTGAGAGCAGTGATTCTGTGGAGGTGGTGTTTCTTAGAACTGTCAGGTTTGAAGTCACGGTCAAATTGACACGCGGTGCTGTAAAACGCTGTTGACTTAGCACTGAGAATTGGATTTTTTGGTAATTATGTGAGTAACTGCTAATTGTCTGCGCTAAATGGTACTGCTAAAATGGCGCTCTTTAGTTGTTACATCTGCTAATTGTAGAGGACATAGACGGCACAATTCACTAAATGAATGTGGCGCACATTATATTTCACTCAAACTCAATAAAATTTACTTGATCTTGGAACCGAGGAGTAAAACTAAATTGCTTCAAGATGGCTGCCTGACAACTTAAATGCACTTCATTTCCTTAGTCTGGTAAAAAAAAAAGGCTTGAATGGAGATTCATATTAAGCCTGAGCGTTGAAGTTTCAACATTTGAGCCAGTTTATTCAACAAGCACAGAAGGGCAGCTCGAAATATTAGACTGCATAATTGCCAATTCATACCCTGAAATTGACAGTTGAAGGAAAACAGAAAATTATATTTTTCAATGAATATTGAAATAAACCAGGCTATTAAGATCTCTTTGGAAAACAGGCATTGCAACCAGAGAGCCATCCTTCAGTGCAGATTAGGGCACAAATGTGCAGTGGAATAATATGCACGGGCGAGATTATTGTGTAAAGATCCTGCAACATGCAATCAAAGTGGGCCCTATTTTCCCCTTCATCAGCTGTCCAGCATAAACACTGCAGCAAGAGGAATCCAATTTAAATTCCACTCCACCGGGAGATGGTATTGTTTTATTTTATGTGTGCTTTGACATTTCTGGCTGTTAATACAGAGTCAAATCCAGCAGTATTTACATAAATATGACATTAAACTGTATTAGAAATTAAGACAGACACATTTGCTGCAGCAGCAGAGGGAGGGAGCGTGTGATTGAGTTTCTGGGTCAAAAGGTTGAGAGGGCTATATAGGGCTAGTAAAAAAAATAAGGGAATTGTTATGAGGATTTCATCCTACAGAGCACAGCTTATGAGAAAACACAGGAAAAAATGTGTCTTTCCCCAAGAGGCTGAATAAACACGCTGCATCAAAGTGAATGTTTTACACAACTATTTTGTAACAACAACCTTTATATGAAAAGAGCACAGCCACTATTTTTTTGTACAGCCCATTTGATATCTGTGCCTTGGCTTTTGTTTAAATTTTGGTTTGTAGCAATTTGTCACAGCACATATACAAGAAGTTTGATAAGTTATGGTTATGGTCAAATCCAGCTGTCCCACCGTCTTTGGTCCAATGCATTATAATGTACATGTGGCAGAAGGACAGCACGGTGGGAGAGCAGTAGATTCATTGTGTAGGTTTGTGCTGAGCAGTGCAGCCTCTACAGTCTTTCATGGAGTGTATTCTATTTAAATGTGATTCAAAGTCAAAAGTTATATTGCAGAGTGCTACTCAAAAGTACTCTGTGCCTGGTGTTTCATTGCTCTATTTTCTCTGATCTTTAGCCTCTCTCTTCCTGAGATCAATGCCTTTATGCAAATCCAGCCTTCTTGTTTAGATCTACAGTGGAACCGACTTTCCAAAATAAATCTGCATTAAGGCGTCATACATATTTCATGGGCGCAAAGTGCAGTAAGACTCTGTTTTAGAGGCTGAGCTCAGTGGGACTTTTTAAACAAAGCACAAACTCAAAACTAAAATGGTGTAACCCGACATCATGTAGTATTGATGAGTGTATTTTGACCAATCATAAACAGGCTTTTGTTGTCAATAATGAGAAAAAAGAGCAATTTAAAGGGAGTCATTGGAGACGTGTGTAGTAGCAGCCGGCAGCCATGGATTTGGTGTCGGGTTACGGCGGGCAGTCATCAGCTTTTAGGCTCACTTTTCACAGTTTGGCTTCTCTAATGCTATGGCAAACTCCCAGAGCACTCACATACAGCCATACAGTCTCAGAAGTAAAGAACTGCGCTATAAAAATACGGAGTTTAAGTCAGGTGACGGCTATAGGCTGAGTCAAAGATTACATGGCAAATCTGTGCGCATTTCCACCCAGCTAGTCATATTGACTAGCCGACTTAAATGAGTTCGGAGTAATAAAGGCTTTTTGCAAGTTTTATTGGGCAAACAATATTCAGGCCTTGTGTCAGAAACAATCTCAATGAATTGAAAAGAAATTGAAGAGCCAGCAAACGATTTCTGGCTGCCTGGAAAAACCTTTGTGCGTCACGCCTCAAATTTATGATAACAGTTAAATTAAGTAAAAGGGTTAAAACGCTGGAAGGCAATATTGATAATTCCATTGAAAATGCAGAGAGAGTTTGTCAATATTAATTTGCCTGAACCCAAAGGAGCATCCCGACTGGTTTGTCATTTATTCACAGTGGCTGAATCATGCTCTCCCAAGCTCAAATCGACCCTGTTGCGTTCCCCTGGGGGCGAAGAGCGACAGCCGTGACCTATGACCTTTTACACACAAAAAAATCGGACATTGGCAGCGCACATCTCACACCGCAACATCAGCATATGGATTTTAGCATTAGCTGCAACTGGTATATATCAAAAACTAATCAAATCTCTCACCTTTTTTCTTGAGGAAGGCTTTCCGAGTTGTCAAGGGACTCTGACGTACTTTCGGGTTCTGGAGAAATTTCACAGCGGTGGTAATCTGCGCAGAAAGAGAGATGTGATTTAATTCATCATAATGAGATAATGTGTGAGGTAGAAGCTTGCAGCAAAGTGGGGCTTTCAACTCGGGCAAACAACAGTCTAGACCATCTTTAAGAAAATGGTTCGTTATGAAAAAATAAATGGATTTGATAGTTGCTTCTAAGCCCCTTTACGCCCCGGCTCGCAGTATAGAGAAGACCACACCTGACCACTTTCCAGCTAAATGTGGGGAATGACCAAATCAGCAGTTATAAAATTAGCCCATCAGGAGTGCTGGACAAATGGAGGATGGAGCTTAATTCGCTATTAGACTCTTAAAGACAAACTTCCATTCTTAAGTGCACACTGGGAGAAAATCTATACTTAATGCAGAGGTGATCATTTGGATCTAATAACTTGAGAATCCTAGGCTGAAAAGTTCTGTAATTCTTCCAGTTAAAAACCTGCCGTGATCGAATCAGCCAAGCCGGGATGTTGTAATGACTTGAAACGTTAATGCACCAGAACGTTAAATAGCATCAGAACAGTAGTCGTTTTAAGTGCACCACGTTCATCGATTCTATTATGTTTTCCTTCGAGATGCACCTTAATTTTCCACCCCAGTATGCATTTCCAAGAATAAGAGGAGGTTGGAAAAAAAGTCCTCTTCAAATGGCATTAAAACATAAATTTGCAGAGGGCGCCTTGAAGTGGCGCCGCTTAAAATAGATAAATATGGAAGATCGCGGAGAATGGGGGAAAGGCGCTGGAGGAGGGGTATAGATGACTTATTATCGCACCTGTGGTCCCCGTGATTCAATTGTAAAAGTCATCCCTGTAATAGGTTGAAAGGTTTTGATTACTCTTCTTTTCTCTTAGTGTTGAAAGATACAAAGTGATTGAACGCCCTGCCAGTGGTAATTCGCTTTGGGTAATGCATTGCATATACTCTGAACCGTTTCAATCCAAAACAATAGCAGTTTAAACTTGTCTGGGGTAACTGCGGTGCAGAAGGACCTATAATGTACGGGAAATGTGGAAACTTCAGAAACCAACTAAAGTTTCGGTCATTAAGCCCACAAATGTGAACGCAGAGATGAGTATACAAGAGTCTGGCCATTATAATTAATATGAAAAACCTCAATCTGAAATAGCAAAACATTCACTTGAAAATTAAAGTTTCTTGGGTGTACTTTCAACTCCCTTAGTGGAATATTATATTAATAAATAATGCAAGTAAGAGGCAATCAACTGGTCTGATGCATAGTGATACAAAACAATGACATGTTTAGGAATGAGGAAGCAATGAACTGTAATCTCACTCATTAAAGCTGCACACGTATATAACGTAATGTTCTTCAAATATATATGCTGTTCTTCACACATATACACCCTGTTCTTCACACATATACACCCTGTTCTTCACACATATATACACTCTTCTCATATACACGCTGTTCTTCTCATATATACACTCTGAGAAGAACAGCGTGTATATATGAGAAGAACATATATACACGCTGTTCTTCACATATATACACTATTCTTATATATTCAATGTTCTGCTCATATATACACACTGTTCTTCACATATATATGCTGTTCTTCTCATATACACGCTGTTCTTCTCATATATATGCTGTTCTTCTCATATACACACTATTCTTCCATATATATGCTGTTCTTCACATATACACACTATTCTTCCATATATATGCTGTTCTTCACATATACACACTCTTCTTGTGTTTTTCTCAAGATTTGGTTTAAGTAAAATTTTGATGTGTTTATTTGTTTTCTTGTTTGTAGTAATTGTTTTGTTTTTTTTTGTTTTTTTTTTTCACTTTAGAATCTTTCTGATAAATGTGCAGTTTTATTTAATGCACTGGTATAGCTCCTTGCTTTCACAAACACGTGGCAATTATGGACCTGACCAATTAAGTACCGTATAAATAATGCATACAAATGTGGCTTAATTTCTCCAGTAGATGTGCATCTCTTCCATTCTCTCTTGAATAATACAGTTACTAAACCTAAACAGAGGCAAATTTGCAGTGGTTTCCCAGGAGACGACCCCTCCATTTATCCCAACACTAATGTGGCGTTTGAGTGTGACACAGGCGTGACCTTGATGTACATAAGGGTTACACCAAGGCTATGGCACTTTCCGGATCTCTATATGCTCAGGGCTTATTAAAGTCACTCACCCGGAACCTTCATTGTGACAAGCAGATTAAAGCATTTGCATGGTGGAGACCCAAGTCGTGTTCAGGGCCAAAAGATACAGTCAAAACACTGGCAAAATATCCTTTTGATAACCAGGCAACATCATCCCGCTGTTGGCAAAGCTCGCGGGCCTAAGTGCACCGATAGGACTACTTGTGGTAAAAGTAGCAATAATAAACACAATGAAATCTAATAGCGCTATGTTCATTCCAGTAAATAAGAGAATTACCAAGGCGCTAAGTGACCTAATAGAGGAGGAATATGCTGAATGGGCAAACCTTGTTTACGTTCTCTTAAAGTTTCAATTGCAAAGTATTGACTAAATCCGTGTCTGTGTTAATAGGAGGTAAGTATTACATCTTCGGAGGACCACAGCTAGCTCAGCGGACAACTAATGAGCTAAATGTCCATTGGGTTAAAACTGTATTGGGGGGATCTTTGGGGAAAAGTGCACTTCTTAGCAGATGACATAGACGCTTTGCACAAGTTCCACCCAGACATCTCAATCAATTATAACCACATTGGGCAGATTTCAGTCCTGTCTTATTATTGACTTGTAGATCATCTTTGTTATGACATGGCTAGCACATGACAAGGCTTTTAGAGTCCTAATGCCCCATGGTCTAAACCCATTAACTTCATCAAATGACAAAAAAGTTGTTTGAAACGACTGGATGTTTGGGTTAAGATCAACTATTAGACAGCTTGGTAAATCTTGTAGTAAAGCTCTACTTACTAATGTGTCAGAGTGCTTCATGTTAAAAGCAATAATCTTTACAAACCGGATAACCAATGAGGTATGAGGTAAAGGCCAAAAAGAGGTGAAAACTCAATCATAGGAACAGATAACATTAACCAACACACTTAAAGGGGCTGAAGTTGATGAACGGACAAGATTACAGCAATGTTATTGAGTTTGAATTGGACTAGTCTTAGCGATGCACTTGTCTGAAAATTACAATTGTGATGCCTCGGATTGTGAGAAATGAGCCTGAAATCCAATTAAGTTCGAACCACACGCTTGGACGCCTGTGGGAATTTATGTAACCAGTTGTATATTTTTCTCTAACTAGTGATAGCTCCTAACCATTATATACTGGAGCTTGTGAATGTATAGATATGGTGTATTGTGGTGTGTTAAGGTGCTGGGGTATGAGAGAACTAGTAAAGAGGCTTTGGGGAATTAGTACTTGTAGAATCTTTTTGCATTGCATGTTAGATTGACGTACATTTTAAACCTAGGACCTACTGTTTTAAACTCAGTACCTGCCGTTTTGCACCCAGTACCTACCTTTTTAAACTCAAAACCTACCATTTTAAACTCAATACCTACTGTTTTAAACCCAGTACCTACCGTTTTAGACATACCTACCACTTAAACATAGTACCTACAGTTTTAAACCCAGTACCTACCATTTTAAACTCAGTACCTACAGTTTTAGACACAGTACTTACCATTTTGAACTAATCTAATCCCATTGCACTGATAAAACAAGAAAAAGTTTACATGGGGCATAGTAAAGTGTAGATAACTGATCTTCATCCAAGTCACTAAAGAAAAAAAAAGGTCAACAACAGTATAGGAGAATACAGTAATCAGTCCAAAGATTTAGACTTACTTCTATTAGGACTGAATAAAATATAATTTAAAAAAATACTAATATAAGTATTAATAGTACTAATATAAAGAATCTAAACAGGCTTTTTTTTTTAATCACAAATTACACTATGTTATAAAAAGCAGTGTTTTAATCATCATTATCAAAAACGGTATTTCTTTTCTTAACATCGAAATCCAGTTTAAAATGTTCAAATTGTGAAACACGACCTCGCACACATGTCAAAATGTAACTGCATGTGTTTGGTGCCCTTTAACACACAAATGGCATGAGTGCAATGAAGGGTCTAAAAGGAAATCATTAGCAAGTACAGGATTCAGTCTCAGTGTGAATCAATTCATTCCAAATGGCCCCGGCCTGTACATTTGAGCAGAAGTGCCCCTGATATAATAACACACTGATAGACATGGACAAAAATTACGTTAGCCTGGTCTCAGATTTCCCCCCAAACACGCGTCGGAAGAACCAAAAAGACAAGAGAAAGTGCGAGACGCCGAAAAATGAAGCTCTTTATTAATTTGCTGCTTCCGTGGATGATTTGTGATCAGAGCCAGGGCACTTAAATGACTTAACCTAATGCCTCACACTGATACCAGAAACCTACCAGAAAGGAATGAACTTTTAATGCAATTATTGTATTTGCTATCGCCGCCTGACTGCTCGCTGTGGCTAACATTGCTTTTTAATCTTTTCGGGCGACCAGCGTTAAATGCCCTTCTAATTGTGACATCTTTCCCGCCTTAATGTGACCTTTGGAGGAGGAAGTGCGGCCCCACGGGAGAGGCTGGAGGAAATTATTGAACATGAAAGACACCGGGACGTGAGGCAGGGAGCTGGCCATTTAGCACCCGGTTACAAGCTCCGGAGGCATCTAGAAAGAAAAATATATACATGTAGCTAATGCAGCAACATCAAATAAGAGTGAGTCATTGTATTTTTTAATAACGTGGGCTAAAAATATATTATCAAAAGTTTGGACACACCCTCATTCAATATTTTTTTTTCCCTTTATGTTTACATTTTATATACACAGGGGAGACATCAAATATATAATGCAAGATATAAATGATTATGTAATAAAGAAAAAATGTTAAATGACTCAATAATTATATTCAAATGCTCAAAGTAGCCACCCTTTGCTACGTCAGGGTCAAGAAATGCCAGTTTTGAGTTATTTTTAACTTTTTTGTTTTTGGTTTACTACATTCTCTGTGTCCATTCATAGTTTTGATGCCTTCAGTAAGAATCTACGCTGTAAATAGCTATGGAAATAAAGAAGAAAAAGCGTGTACAAACTTTTAACTGGTAGTGCATGTAATTCCTCTACACAAAAAGGACAAATCTATCTTCAATACAAACAGATACTGATCAAAACAGACCTAAAACGACATTCCAGTGCTGCAGAAACAAGGCCCCGCCCTGGATCGATAACATAATCCAAAGATAACTGACCATTTCTGAAGATTTTAAGACGCAAACGTTTTGAGCAAAGTTAAAATGTGCTTTATAAAATTACACAACACAATAAAAAGTGTCCTTGTTATTTTACCAGCTCTGAGTTTTAATGAAAAACTGTTGAAGGATTTGTACACATGGAAACCCTGAGAATAAAATGAGATTTGCGAGGCATCAAAGTAAAATCTCTGTTCTCAATTTGACTATTAATGGTTTATGATCTTCTTGGAACACATTTGCATACAGTGTAACCAGAATAAAAGCAAAAGGAATGAGTTGCATTCATTTTAAGCGCATGTTTGCTGCTTGTTTCTTAATCGTCGTAACAGTTTAAGCTATAGCCAAATATAACTCCTCCCTGAAAAGCTACTGACCGACCAGACTTTCTCATAAACATCGTTCTCGCTGTTGTGTTTTAAGCTTTCCTAAAAATGACAACAGTTCATGACCCATATTCGTTTTTTGTTTTTTTTCCCCTTCCAGTGATTGCAATGTGAATTTAAGGTTAGAGTCAACGTGAATTTGGCATGTAAAAGGGCAGTGGAAAAGTGCATTGACATGTGCTGTGCAAATGTTTAAAAATAACAGTAGAGCGTACAGTATCAGTGAGAGAGACAGAGACGGGCAGGGCCATCACGCTCACATCAAAAGCACATTATGCAAGTTCAGTGCAGGGGAGGGCTGTTGGACGGAAATCAGGGTTTTTTAAGACCAGAGCAAACTTTCCACTCTATAGTTTCTCTGTCACAACGCTGTCAAAACACACATGGAAAAGAAGATTGGGTTCAACGTAAACACGATTGGGCTCAAAACTACAACGGGATTAAATAATGAAACGTTTCTTGCGCAGGTCGTACTCAAAAATGTAAACTTCAAATGTAAAATTCGAAGTTTCTTGATACTGACAGGATGAGCATTACTAGACGCGACTCTGGTATTCCGTTGAATTACAGAAAAGATATTGTTCAAGCACCTTTCTTTCCGTCCTAGATTATGTAAATATAATAAACATGCAGACTTCAGACTCTACTTTGAAACATTTAGATCCGCTCTTTCACTCAGCCCTTCGTTTCATAACAGGTGATGAATTTAAAACCCGTCACTGTTCACTCTATGAAAAAGTAGGTTGGCCATCGCTATCTGTCAGAAGAGAACAACACTGTATAAAATGTATTTATAAGGGACGACGACGATAGACTGCCTGAATATCTCACTTGTTTGTTAACAGGAACTTTTAATACATAGTTATGTTGCTTCTTAAAATGAATGGAATACACTTTAAGGACATGCAAAACTGGATAGATTGGTGCCACTAATGCACTTTAATAATCTGGTGATAAACGTTTATAATCACACCTGCTCCTCTTCTTAATGTTTTGTTTCTGTTTGTATTGTTCTGTACTTTAACAGGTCGCCCATGACAAAGACAGCCTGGTTCTCTCATTGGGCCTCTCCCTGTATAAATAAAGATGAAATGGAAAAACATACAGTGAAGTCACATTACCTACTATCTATTTATTCTAGTCCTTATGCTGCAGTGTACATAAACATAGCCACAGTTTTTATAGCCTTATACTTTTACTCTACAATTGCACACTGATTTTTCTCTTTATAGCTATTTATCTTGATTTTATTGCATACATTTTAAGTTCTACTGTTCTTGAACTTTGCATTGTAATTTCCCCTTTGAAGAACAAATATTTTTTTCTTATCTTAAACTTGCCTCATCTAATACGTTGTTTTAAAAAATGTCTGTTGGGTTGAAGTAATTTTGTTTGAATATCTTTATTGAGATACTCCAAAAAATATCACCCATCCCTATCCTAGACGATTTATATTTGATATATTATATTGATTCAAAGTCAAGCCATCCATAAATTCATAAAAATCTATACGAAGCCGTGCCCTAACGCGGGGATATTCTGAGCTGAATGAGATAAAACAGAGCTTTTATCTGAGAGCTTGTTGCACTGAGTCTGTTTAAAGCACTTTGAGGAATCCGCTCTGAACCTACCTCTGACATTTCTTCATGTGTAACTGTCAGACGCGGCTGGGGCAGACCAAGCTAAACGAGCGAGACAGATGACTGTTGAGATAAGGACACCCCCAACGGGGCTCCCGGGGGCCCAGGGGAGTCCTGAGAGCCCATGACTAAAGAGCTGTGCCTCAGTCACTGACACCTCACACACTCCAGCACAGCCCCAACACGGATCCACCACAAATTCATTTTAATTCAGGTAAAAGGCCCAAAGGCTGCAGCCAGAGGCCAGGGTCAACTCAGATTAACCCATGGCACTTTACTATAAGGTGGAGGGAGAGGGGGGGCGAGGAGGGTGGGGGGACAGTGGGCGTAGAGGGGAAATAGAGAGGTAGAGCGCATCACTGCGCAGCAACAAACTACTTAACCACCACAAAACATTTCAGACCCTTCTCAACTGCAATCCAGTAATGGATACTTCCGCAGCGCCACGATTGGTCAAAATGTTTTCATACAATAATTTAATTCTGAAACACATTTACAAAGCTATGAGTAATCAATTTTAATTAGTTGATTTTTTTCCATTCGCATAAAATTTAATGTACTGCCATCGATCTCCTTTGTTCTTTAATGCAGTGCCTTCTTCCTGTAATTCAAATCCAGCCTTTTCTTTTACAGTCATTGATGACACTGTGACAGCGCCTGGGTGTGATTCTGAGAAGAGGAAGCGCCACGGTAAAAGGTGCAAGCGGGGCACTTCTGAAGCACTTCTGAAGCACTCCAACAACTATCCAACAATACGGGGATTCTTCTAATGGAAAGACCTTACATAAATGGAAACTAAAGTTTAAAATTGATAGTCTTGCTGCCATTTAGAATTTTACTGAACAATCATTAGAAAACTCTTAAACCAGTAAAAATGTATGATGATTTAAACATTAGAATTCCTCTGATGTGTTTAAGGAACACAAAGGATTGAGTTGAAGTGCCACTGGCCACAGTGTCGTCCTTCATATCACCAGGCCCAGTGCCTTTCACTTTGGATTAGCTAAATGGGGCCAAATGTGAGCGGCACCAGCAGCTAACAGTGTGGAGCTGTGTCTGAGCGACGCTCCACAGAAGTTATGTTGGTGTCAGAGAAGAGCCTCCGTCACCAGCAACTTACAGTGACAAGCCTATCCTCTCCAAACTGATCCTGTGTCTGCTGTGCACCTACAGCACACACATAAACACACAGACACACAAAGAAGCACACAGACAGACAGACAATACCATGTGGCACAGTACACAACTCTATGAGCCAAATAAAACTCCAGCAGTGAGTCCAGCAC
This sequence comes from Periophthalmus magnuspinnatus, assembly GCF_009829125.3. Taxonomy (NCBI): domain Eukaryota; kingdom Metazoa; phylum Chordata; class Actinopteri; order Gobiiformes; family Gobiidae; genus Periophthalmus; species Periophthalmus magnuspinnatus. The sequence goes on from NC_047132.1 coordinate 28,669,037, forward strand.
TGATGAGAGGCTTCCTCCATCGATCCAGTGGTTCCTGTTTGGCTTCACTGTTACAGGACACTCAAAAGACAATGAGGAACATTGTGACATTCTCCTGACATTATAACTGCATGTCAGGCCTTCTCCAGTCAAAAGGCTGAATGCACTAATTGTGCGTCTTGGATCAACAATTTCATGGTCTTCAAAGAGGTCCAGGAATTGGTGGCATGACCCTCACATAGGGTGAGACCCTCTTTCCTCAGCAGCGCTACAGCCGGTGTAGCTGAGTGGAGAGGCTGAAAGCAGGAGCGCTGCCAGGGAAGATTAACATCGCCATCTACTGGTCACTACTTGTATGAGATGAGTGCAGAGGCTGGCTGCTTCCCCTTCAGCCTATGCTCACTGAACACTGCCACAAACAGTTAGACACACACATCAAGAAGACAAAGGGCCACACAGCAGCAGCCCTCTGAAATAACTGCACATGTGAAGAGAAACCTAATCTCATTTGAATCAGTTTAAAGCAAAAGCACACAGGTCTGATACTGATGAGACTCTGACAAAAAAATGCTGCCAAATTCCTCTTCTTTCTTTCTTTACCTCGTCAGTATAGCCACATAAGCATTTAAATGTGTGTTCCTGACAGCATCGAAAACAAGTGCTGTGAACCTGAACCACAGGGAGTTTAAACATGGTGTGGACAGGTCAAATCATCAATTAAAGTTTAACATGCAAGTCCAGACCGCACTTAGCCCCAAGCTCTCACAACAACTCACAACAGACATGATCGTTTTCAGCTTACTGCAGCCTGTGTGCACCGACAAATATTTATTACAAACAAGTACTGCAAACTTTTAGAATCCAAACATTAACTCCGAGTGTAGTTAAACTTTTACTTAAATCAGGTTTGAAACACATTTTCCTACAAAATCATTAAACAACTTCACACTATTTGTTTGTAGTATTTAGCAGATTCAATTCAGAACTCAAAAGATAAAAAAGGAAAAAAAAAGAATGTGTGACATCTATAAACACCACACCCATAATTTCCGTGAAGCAATGATAGAAGGTACAAGTTTTGCAACGCGTTTCCCTGGTTCAGAATGTGAAGTGTACAATTTTGGAGCATGTAGATGTGGCCAAAATATTCAATTATTAAAAAAACATATTGTTGTTTTGAAGATATGCAAAATTTGAGCATCAGGGACATTTCACATCTCAAAATGCTGCAACAAAATTCAAGTAAAAATGCTGTAATCTTTCAAAAAAGCAAGTGATATATTTCCACTTTTGAGAGTCGTTAATAATTTTACAGAGTTTTTTCACGTTTGTCTTTTATGGAAACTGGAAAATGACCAAAATATGTCTGAGAATCATTACTGAGACACAAAAAAAAACCATAAAAATGTACTCCAAGTAGAAAAAGTCAGTTCTTGTCAAGTCAATTTTTGTGTTAGGAAAGAGACACGTCAAGTAAACCTGTATTAAAATTTTAATAGTGTGTACGTTTTTTTAAAAATAGGAATGCATGGTAGAAATCTTTGAGCAGTCTGAGAGATTTGAAGTGAGCAGTTGAATGTGACACAGTGGTGCGTTCTTAAAAGGGGCTGAGCTGGCAGCGGCCGAGCAGCAGACACGCACCTGTTCTGACATTTTCTCTCGACCTTGACACAGAAAAACACATGACAATGCCACTCTGAGCGTCATCTGAAGAAAGACCCTCCTTAGCATTAAAGTGCGTCTGACAGGTTAGAGATTACACATTTCTCCAGCAAATGTACTTAATATTAAAGCTTTAACGAAAGAGATTAGTTCCGTAATTTGACATCTTTTGTGAATTGGATTTTTGTCATATTTGCGGCCTGTGTCCAACCAAGAAGTACACACAGTAGAGTTAATACCATGACTGTTACCTAACAAAAATACTGTAAACAAGTGCCACATCTTATCTAACTCATGCCATTGCAATTACTTAACAGATAAAAATATATAACAACACCTTAAGAAAAACATGTTCCTTGTGTAAGTTATTGTCCCTGCATTTTGTTTGGAATTTTGTTTATAATGAAACTAACACTGAGCTCTAAAAAGGAATTTATGTCTTCTTTTTTCCAACACAAAATACCACTTGACTCGTGTAAACTTATTAGAGATGGACCTATTGTTTGGCTGATATATCAGTTGTCCGGTATATCGATTGGTCAATATTTGGACTTTTTTAACGTATCGGCTATTGGCCTTAAACAGCACTGCTTCTACAGCACAGGCCGATATTTTGCTGCCTGGAACATACACACAAAGCTTTATTTGAACACGTTAATATGAAGAGAAAACTGCATTAAATGTGATACACAGCTCTCTAAAAGGTCTGTAGTTGAATGAATAATGACTATAGTGTAGCGATTTGAGAGACTTTGAAAAAGCGCATTACAAGTGTAAGCCATTATTATTATTATTAGTAAAAAAAAAAAAAGGGCTGTGGGTATGTTTGTAGTAAATTTAAATAACATAATTTGAGGAAAATAATTAAAATCGACCCAAAAATATCGGCAGAGCTCATCAGCCATCGGTTGCTCCGGATTCTAACAGGGTATCAGCATTGGCCATGAAAAAAATATGTCGTCCCATCTGTAAAACCTTTGATAAACTTACTTATGTTAATTCCTACCTTATGAAACAAAGTCATACTTAAAAAAAAACATGGAGTCCCGTTATCTGCACTTAAACCTCTGCTTGTCCTGCCAGAGAAACTGCCTGAATGGACCTGTGCGCGTGACACAACATGGGACAGGAAAAGTGCACGTCGTTTATTGACTATAAACAACACTAACCTTGACTTATTCTGGAATACGATTTGACGAGATGAGTTTGTCGGCAATCTTACAATCGAGATTTGTATCCGCCGCTGTAAAAACAAAATGTGCCTGGTTTATTTATTCCGTTGCATTCTCACACTTTGATTTGAAGTTCATGACAAAGCTGCGATGCATCCATCCATCTACTATTTTAATCAAAGAGAAAGCAAAGTGGTGGTGCCAGGAGAGCTGCAAAGCAAAACAAATGCAATCTTCCTCTTAATCACTGCATTAACAACAAGTCGACAGTGTAGCCTGTAGGAGCAGGAGGGGAGCCGGTCCAGGTGTCGGACGCGTAATTGTTAGCTGCACCGCTAGTTTTCTTGGCGTTTCTTTTTCATTTATTGATTTTATTTATTTTTTTACCGCTCCAATCTTGGTTCCACTGCTGTTCTGCGTTTGTGCCCTAACTTCACAATAGCTTTTAAAAGTCAGATTTTTGAAGAAGATGGCGTTTGAAGTGTTGTTTCGTGTCAAATGGAGTAGAGCTTAGGTTTAAAAATGCAAGAAGAGCAAGTCTGCTTTGAACGAGAGCTCATATGTTGAACTTATGATTGTATGAAGAAATAGTTGATCACTGTAGAAGCAGTTGGTGGTGTCAAAAAGATCTATTTGTTTTGCTTCCTGTTTACTTTCAGAAGCTCCATATGAAACGGTCTTGTCTTTCAGAAAATGACATCAGTTTCACAGCTCTATTCAAGTGACCTCACAAACAAAACAAAACCAAAATGAACAAAACTGACTCAATGCACAACTTAACAGTGACATATTTGTATGTATTTGACTTCAAGGAAAGTTCACAGTGATAAGATTTCTGCGAAACTACACTACAAGTCAAAAGTTTAGACACACAGTCGCATTCAGTGTTGTTTTTTTCTTTATTTTGACTACTTTCTAATGTTTCAGATAGACATAGAGCGCAGTTATTTAACATTTTTCTTTACTACATAATTCCATATATATGTTTCACGTCTTCTGTATGTATATAAAATGTAGAAAGTCGTAAAAATAAAATTAAAAAAACAAACACTGAATGACACTTTTGATTGGCAGTGTATGTATGTTTAGACACACCATCTTATTCAAGTTTTTTTTCCTTTAGTTTACCACTATATGGACAAAGAAAAACACTAAATAAATTATATTCAAATCCTCAAAGTAGCCAAAATATTGCATAGAGTTAACTTTTTTCTTTACTACATAATCCCATATATCTTACTTCATATATTTCTATGGTATGTATCTAAAAATGTAGAAAGTAGTAAACATAAAGAAAAAAGTATACATATATCCCTCTCAACTTTTGGACTTTTGAACATTTTTTAAAACAAAATACAACAGTTATTTGCCAAGACGTATTTGTGATTCGATACATTTGTAAGATCCCATAAAGCAGTCAGTAAAAACGCATTAAGTAGATGCCATAACGCTGTGATTTGTATTATATTGATCGATCAGCCGTACCCTGAACTCTACATCCTCGGGTAAAAGCAAAACAACAACACAAAACCACAGGCTAAACTTTTAAACCTTCCCTCCATCACTGCTGAATCATAGTTGTAAGTTTTCCTTAATTAGCCTGCACTACCATGGCACGAGCGCTCCAACGCCGCCGCTTTAAGAAGATTTATCTCACTTTCCTATACACTGTCACTTTCATTTTAGCCAATGAGCGGCCCATTATCTTTTTCCTCAGATTCCTCAGATAAAGACACAATCTCGGGGCGCCACACACAGAGAAACAGCCAAATCCCATTAGCATGCCGCTTTCATTATTTTTAATCAAACCACGCAAAAGTGACACGTATTAATTAATATCCATTAGCAGTTTTTGCCCCCTCTCTCTCCCGCAGAAGACGTTATGGGGAAAAGAAGCAATTAACTTAACAAAATAATCAAAAAAATGCTGATAAATGCCATGTGAGGTCCCGTCTAAGTGTAAGAAGTGCAATACATTCTGGCTGTCATATTCCATTAAACTGCTATTACGGTCTTGATAGAACTATTAGTCACTACATTATTAATAACAATAATGAATTTGCATTTTTGGTGTACAAGGCTGCTTTCACATGATAATTTATGAAGCAGATACGGCGTAACAGTCGCCCATCTCGTCTCTTTTGAGCTTCGCATTGATTGGTGAAAAACGCCAAAAAATGTGCTGGCGGGCCCCTCCCCCCGTTGTCCTAATGTATTGGACTGCGCTGTTTACATTAAAGGAGGAGAATAAAGTGCATTTACATCTGAGGCATAACTTCATAATTTACATTGCAACATTTATTAGAGGTGACAAACGAGCATTTGGTCCACTCTTGCTTTTCCACAATGCAGCACTCATTCAATCCATATAAATTACAACTGGGCTACGGAGTGCAAGAGCAAATTATTTTATTATATTTATGCATGTATGACTCTATAGGGGGTTACTAAGATAAACAGGGAATTACTTGATTAGGCCAACTGTGGCTAACAAAGAAAGAAATATGACTTTAAAGCGTGGGCCAATCAAGTTTCTGCATCGTTTAAATGTTTTGCCCAAATGCAAATATGAGAAGTACATAGAAGAGCTGTATAAAAGCTGTAAATGTAATACAGTACAGTGGGCTGTAATACGCCGCGCAGCCACTTTGTATTTTATCCCAGAGAGAGAGCTCTTTAAAGTATTGCCTGAGCCTCTGGGGAGTTTCTTTTAATTTATGTTCAGGAATAAGAAAGCATAGATTAAGTTATGTGAAAGCGGACAGAATAAAGAAGTTTCTTTACAATATGTGGCTATGGACAAAGAACAATAACATTTAATCAGCTTTTATAGAGTTTAAGAACTGAAGCACTGAGGCATAAACCAACTTTAGGTGAATAAACTATATTGAATTATGTTTAGTTCAATTGGAGTCCACATTCTGCAGTTCCTTCCTTTCTTTAACCATAACTGTTTAACCTCAACATTACTATAAAAAATCCATTTGTATGATTATAATGTTCTCTACAACCAACTTGTTTGCCACAGTAAATGTTTTTGTTTTGGCTTCAATAAAACAGTTGAATTCCCCATATGAGCGTTTTCTGTGAGCATTAGCTCATTTGTGCTGTTCCCAGAGCAAACTCTTAGCTAGAGCTAATATTATTCAATTAAAACAAACTTGCCTAAAAGGCAATATTATATTACATAATTAGACAGGGCAACGTTTTTCAGAAGTGTAGTTACAAATGCACTGAGGGGATCCCACCATTTGAACAAATATCTGCTGCTGTAGGGGAGCGCGCAGACAAATTAACAGCTAATAACTTACTGGGAAGCCAGATAAAAAGAAAAAAAATGCTCCCCAAAGTGTCAATTACAAATAATTTTTCCTCTGATTTGCGCACTTGTGAAAGCACAAACGCTAAAGGGATTTCGACTTGCCAAACTCTGTACTGTTCAGTTTGTGGTTTTTCCAAACTGGGCTCATTCAACTTTAAATGGTCTTTCTTTATACGAGCACAGAGCAGAGGCAGACAGTGCAGCAACAGAGGGATAAGATTCACTAAACCAGAGGACATCTGAAATTGTGTAAGATGCTGACGAATCACAGGTCTCTACCTGAACCACCAGAGTCATTTACTTATTAAAGTCAGGAGGCTTCCTGTCAATCAAGGGCCATCACACTCGCCATTTACGGCGGAAAGCCAGTGTAATTGCTTCTCATACTAATCAACACAACTTGTGTAATTATGCCTTGAAAGTGACATTGGAGGCTGCAGCGATGTGAGCAGTCTTGACAGCGGAGACATCTCCGATTCATCGGGAGATTTCCAGCCTCACTGCAAAGAGACAAGCCACTCTCAGACCGAGCTCCTCACTCCAGCAGTTTACAGCCATAAACACAAAGAAAAGAGCATAAATCAGGCTCATGTAATTACAAAGGCGAGGCGGCGGAGAGGAAGCAGGGCTCAATGAGGCCACTTTCCCAAGTATATTGAGGCAAAATGACTGCACTGTAATTAAACTGGTGTCATATTTCTGCCATTTCTTAAGTAAACATATTATGACAGTTCACTAAATTGTGGGAGAATAGGAAATTACAGCTGTGTTACCAGGCTGTTTACATTAATATACTCGCTGAGGCGAAAACCCTGCGAATCAAGCTCTAAGTATTCATTAAGTTTATTGAATTCGCCTTAATCACAGACTTTACAGATGTCTCCAAAATGAACTTTCTGAGCAAAGGAACACGACCCAAACCATATTCCCATGGTGCATCTGTCCCTGGTGAGGCTGTGGCCTCGGAGGGAGGTCACCCTGAGGTCAAACTACTGTAACAAATCAAGCCCACGGCTTCTGACATAAAACACTGAGCTATGTCAGATATGTGCATTATTGACACAGAGACGCCACCTCTGCTGCCCACGGACAATTTAGTGTTTGCATAAACAAACACGAGTGTCAGAGGAAGATTCAGGTCCATCTGAGCAGGACGACAAATCGCTGAATAAAGAAAATGCATAAAACGACTCATCTGTTCTCATCATTTTCAGAGAAGTGGGCGGGGCCATCAGAAAAAATAGGCACAGACATCAAAAAGCCTGATAATTCTGGCGTACAATGTGGAGAAGCGGCGTAATGATTTGATCTGCAAACAGACACAAGATGAGAGATTTATGGTCCATAAAAAGTTCAAACAGCAGAAAAACCCCAAACTCTCCTCAGTCTCAGTACACATTCATGACCTCCATTTGACACTTGTTGACTTAAAAATATACTCTCTTTTAGCGGAAATGCTGCGTGTCACCCTCTGTGTACAGCTCCTAATGCGCCCAACTGTCTGACCTGCACTTAAACCAGACTGCAGCAGCTGTACTCACCAAGAGCCACAGCCACATGGGCAGGACCTGAAGATGTGCTCCGAGCTGCACCATAAATCTGACGTGAAATCATAATCATAAAAGCAATTAGCTGACCCTGCGCAGGCTGCACTCGTCCTTGGACATGACAGTGAGGATTCATACAGAGGACTGGAGCCTGGCATTGGGCACGGACGCAGAAATGTGCAACACAGCAACAATAAAACGGAGGGCCTTTGCTGTATCATTAAGCACGGAAACAAACAGCGCATGATGCACAATGAATTAAAGCGAGAAACACAACAGAATGCTGCTTTTATGCCTTTCAGAAAGCCAAAGCTCTATAATTAAAACAGACTGTGGGGTGCAGATGTTTCCCATTCAGACAATAGGGCAAAGGGTTAGAAAAATGACAAATGTGGCTTCACAACCATTTTATACAACCGCATTGTTTGTATTTTATGTTATAATGATTTTCTATTTCCAACTTTTCACAATGCCATGAAGCAACAGGACCAGTGAAAGGGACGGCTTGATGATAGGGCTTAGATTGAATACAAATGTTTTATTGTTTTACTTTGGCCAAAATAGCCCTGTCTAAAAGTGCAGTGACACCAATGAAATGAACACTGGATTAATGTGACAACAAACTATGACAAATCAAAAGTGATTTATGCCGAGGACTAGAGGTGGTCAATGTCAACCGTTAACGATAATCAGAAGATATTTTGGCAATCCAACAGAAATGTGCTACAACTTTTACTAGCCGAGGTAGGATCAGGCGTGTGGCTATAACAAAATCAATAAGCCCTATGCAATATCCGGACTAATAATACACAAATGTGAACAGAAGATGTGATCACAAAACAAAAATAGGTGCATTTTTGTTTTTAATTCAGTTTTTTTGCTGTAATTTATTTATTTTTATTATAAACAATCCAATATTCCAATCTAATATTCAGATTTTGCATAACTAATTATACAGCTACTTTACCATTTGCTATTGACAACACAGAATACATTTAATTTTCATTCAAATTGATGTACAACATGTTACTTACTACAGATTTAGAATAACAAAACCCCAGCAAATAATAAAAAAATCTTTGCCTGGCAACACCCACTGCTCAGATGAGTTAAACTTTTCTCCTCCTGTCCCTCTCATACATAAACGCATATGAACATGTACCTCGCCATCACTTTCCTCCTACTCTCCCTCTCATACATAAACACATATGAACACGTACCTCGCCATCACTTTGCCGCCGAGCAATTACAGTTGGGCCGAACTAGTGGCTGCCACCTAGTGACCGTCTTCTCCAATAATCATGAAATATCTCCATGGCTCGCGCCCCCTCTCCGGCCATAACTCTCCTTTACTGCAGACAGCTCCAATAAAGGATTACAATTACAATTAAAGTAATGAGCAAAGAGGAAAAAAAGGAAAATCTCACAGAAGGTTCCCCTGGCTAACTAAATGGTAGCCCAGGTTCTCCACAGAATGCACTGAACATACCAGACTCATTACATGTGGCTCTTTCTAATTCAGGGCACAATAATTAATTTGGACAATGATGAAACCTAGTGTCCACAAAATTAGAATAATATGTTAAAAGGTGGTAGATATTAAATTAATTCAAATAGAAACTTTATCGATGGTTAGTTGGAGGAAATTCTCATAAGTTTTAGACAGCGTTATTAAAGTGATTAGGAAATTACACGACCTCCAGATCGAGCCCTCTTCACACGACAGGCTCCTTTAGGGAAACACTTTATGCATGTTTTGTTTATTGAATATCCAAACTTATATCAACCATATCTTCTAATTTGAAAAGAGGCTAAACTAAAAGGGAGAAGGAGATTGGAGGAAGCAGTTGCGCTGTGTTTATTGAGCATTTGTGTGGAAAAAAATATTTGGCAACCAGGTTAACATCGTCTTCTGCCAAAAATAAAAATAAAATAAAAGAGGAGAAAACAAGAAGAAAGAGAAAAAGGTGCTAAAACTTAAAAAGCCCAACTAAAATTGACTTTTACCCTCAGCGTCTGTCTAACTTCAGGGAAAGTCGCTGGTCTCGGGTTGAGATATAACAAAAACGTAAGCATAGACACATGGGCAGTAGCGGCGGTGGCACTTTTATGTTGTCAAAAGTCCTGATAACTATACGTACCAACAGTGAGGTTCTCCCTGTGATGGCTATTGCACAGGGGCTACGGAAATTTGGAGACTGCTGAGCCAAAACAGTTCACTTCAAAGCGGCTTATTTAACGCTTGCTAAATTTTTCATCACAGTCGCCTAATATCCTGGGGAAGGGAGCTTTTGAAGTTGCTGTGTGAGACCGAGGATGTTCATCTTATTCAGATTTCTCCTCCCATAACCGGCATCCCTCTGTTGCAGCTACAAACCCAAAACTAAACACCGACATAATGGTCCTATACACGATAAGGACAGTTTAGGAGTAGTTTAAGAGATTGCTGAATCAACAAGGGCATTTTTTTTATTCAAACACAAAAATGCTGATAATACAAAATTTACTTCACAACTGCTTCAAGCAAGTTGGAGCGTTCGCAATGGACAATTTGTCTCCAGCTTGATTTTTAGTGCCAATATAAACATTTTTGATTTTTTTCCCCATGACTTAAACTCCTGGTCTTGAGATAACTCTACTTCATTATTTAACAGATTACATTTAATAAAACCTTTTAGGGTTATAGTTTGGTCTATGAGAGACGTTTGTTGTGTTTACTTGACTAAAAAGGGGATGAGGAGCTCCATGTATCCAAGTATCTCTAAGATCTGCAAACTTACAAGACCACGAGTTCATGTGAAAAGTACTAAACAGCCCATTTGTAAGTAGGAAAGCTGAATAAACAGACCAGTCAAAGTTCCAGCTAACTCACTCAATGCCTCAAATAAATCAAATCAAACAACAACAACAAACTTTTTTTACACAAAGATTCAACATTCCTGGTTAAATACGAGTGGATTCATGGCGTCTTGTTAAAAAAAAGCGCATGAGTCAGAGAAGCAGATGAACACGGTTGGACGGATGGTTGGATTATTTGTTCCTACTTTAAAGTTAAAAAGAACATTAAAAATCTAACAAAATATTGGGATATTAGTATACTTCCACAGCTTCCATATGGTAGTTAGTTGACCATATTTTGTGTATAATTGTGCTTCTTACAGGCTGCAGTGGATATAAGACAATGAGGTTAGGATGAAAAATGGCCACAAAGGACAAACACTAGCGGTAGGAGTGGCCAGCAGCAGGATAATGCCATGTCAGTGATAAGTGAAGGAGGGAGGGGCTTGGTTTTAGACAGGCACTGATGCGAGTGTGAGCGTGCGATCCCAAAGAGCGAAGCTGGAGGCCAAAGCAGCGCCTGGCACCGACTGGTCACACTCTGCCTCCACACTGCAGGTCCGACGCCCCCCTCTGGCCTCCGGTGGCACTTTGGCCCCAGAGCCGTGCCACGCTCCACTGAAAGAGGGAGAGGAGGGACGGTGGGTGGGGGGGGGCGTACCAAGCCAAGGCGTGCTGATGTGGGCGAGGTGAGTCACAACCTGTTAACATGACTGCTGTCCCCGGCCTGACACCAACGCGCACACGAACCCACCAGCCCTATCCGAGGCCCAACCCTGCCAGGGCTCCCTCTTCTCTCATCCAGATCAAATTCTTTCAGACACAAATTTCAATTATTCACCTCATCCAAATAATGCCATGTGACAAGAATTATCCCTACTGTAATAATCCACTTAACTGGGAAAGAGCAGCTCATCAAAAAGAGAGGCAGAAAAGGAGCAGGAAGGAAGGCTGGTGGTGCTGGGGGGAGATGGAGGGAGGGGGGACTTGTCAACCACTCTCGAATCAGGACCCTCGTAACAAGAATTTCTTCCCTTTTTGAGGAGGCAGTCTTGAAGCACAGTGGGATGATGAAATTGAAGTAAATTGAAAGAAAGCCTGAGAGAATGCTCCCACAATCAATAACCCCAGGATTAAATTAGCTTTGGCATGAAGGGATGATGGGGGGAGGATGAAGAGTGAATGGTGCTGAATGACATTGAGACATGTAGGCTCGACAATACAGCACTTTGGAGAGCCGGACACTGCGCCTAAACAAGGACAGTGAACACACCTGCAAAATACACTGCACTAAAAAGACATGAATGAAGGCTATCGTCAGTTAAACAACAAAAGTTATACTAAAACGTGACACACTACACTTTGGACAGTCATGAGCACATCTTTGTTTTCTGTCAATATGCAAACTAAGAATGCTTGAGTTAATGATCTATATGTGGCCACATTAGTGAATCAATCAATGATATCCAAATATTGTGAATGTTGCTTTTAAGACATATTCAATATTCAACGTTTTGCATATCATTTTCATAATGCAAAAAGAATAGATTAAAAATAAAAATGGCAAAAACTTGTGCTGTATTGTAAATGTACCAATAAGGGTATAAACAGATATCTCTGCACTTTTGGAGGTAATTTGAACGTCACATTTGTCTAATACTTAACCCTCAATGTGTTTTAGCACATTTCTGATGGATTGCATTGCCCGACTATTATTATCAGGATTGGGAAAAAATATTGTTCTTCTTTTCTGTCAATATCACCCACCTGTACACAGTGAACACACAAAATGAAAGCTATTATTATACCAACAAAATTGAAGGAACATTCTTTCCATTTCAGTTTTAACCCATCTTTGTTAAGTCTCTACCATCTTCACAACTGCTGGAAAACGTCAAATCATAATAAATATACCATATACACATCGTCTTGAACAACATTTAACCTAAAGTAAAGCTGGAAAGTTAAATTTGACCGGTTGACCAAAGATGTGACAGTGCAAATTCTCTTTGTAAAATCCAGTATGGATAAATACATGCACACCAAAGTCTGCCCATTCGGGACATTTTATAAAATTTTGTGCTGCATGAACATAATATGGTAACTAATTATTTTCTGGCCAGCCACACTTAAAAAAACAACATTGATCAAAAGTATTTTAAAAGACAGTAATTTGCTTTGAGCTGTGGGAATTGTAGTACCGTCAAGTTCTATAATTAACTAAAAATCACAAACTAAACACTAAATCTTTGATCCAAGTGTTGCTCAAGAGTCAGAGTTCAACTAAACACAACAATGGCCTCCACCAATTATTTAAAAGCAGGTGGTGGAATAAAAACATGATTAAAGCCCTTTGGCTGATAAAATGAACCTTTCTCTGTGCTTTTCCTCTAAAGCACAAGAACATGAAGAAGTCTCTCATTATGAGCTTGGGGACGTCAGTGTGCCACCAAAGCAGCTAATTGGGAACCTTTAACACTTGATCTTGTATGGGGAATATGCCGTATAATCCTATTTGATTAAAAATTGCTCCTTGGAAAAAACAAAGGTCTTTCAAGCTGAGGTGACTGTCAAGTCTTTGAAAATAATAAAATAGAAGCATTTTCTTAGAACAAAGTTCGATATAACTCATTCATTATTAGGCAACTAGTAAAGTTTACCCAATATGTAAGATAAAAAGATGAGCCAGGCTAATAAGTTGTTGAGACTCACCAGAGCTTCTCGAGGAGGTGCTGTAGCCTCATCTCCAGGAACAAGAGACGTCTGAAGAGATGAACAAACACTTATGTTAGAGTGCCATCTACTGGACTTTATATTTATTACGATAACTTGATACGCAGACAAGATATAGATATGCTGCTAAATACTGTATATAACCCTACTATAATATGAAGCACATGTAACTTGTTCAACGGTGGACTGAATATGCAACTTTTCTGTTGGAGTGTCAGCCACCTGCTTGACCCCATGGAGAAGTTATTGTTTTGCCTGAATACCTCCACAGTGTGATATTTAACTTATTCATCTTACAACTATGAAATTATAGGTGCTATTGCTCAAAAATACCATGGAAAACATGTATTCTTGACACTGACACTTTATTTCTTATTGCATGACACTTTATTCTTATTGCACAAATTTTATTCTTATTTAAATGACTTTATTTTTATTCTTAAATTCTACCCTGTGGTTGTGGCATCTGGTAACTAAGAGAATTTCCCTTCGGGGATCAATAAAAGTGATTCTGATTCTGATCTGATTCTGATTCTGATTCTTACTGTGAGTAGGTCCTTGCCTCTCCACAGATTTGAACAGAAACTTGGAATGTGGCTTTACTCTCTTATTTCCATGGATATAGAGAAGTTCAGTGCCAAACTGTGGACGATTCTTGGCAAAGAAGTAACATCTGCATGGAGACGAGCAAGTCCACAAGCAGGCCCTCCACAGAAGAAATATATTGTGCATCTTTAAATACACCACTGCAGTATGGGTAAAATATAGGAGTTTAGTAGTAATAATAATAATAATAGTAATCACCACATGTTAATAATGCCTGGCACACATTATGAATACAATATACAGTCTTATATATTGTAAACTATGTTGCAGCCTAACACACAACATCACAGGGTTAACTATTGTAATGGGTGCAAGCATTGTTCACTCTTGAGATGTGTCCATATCTATTATTATCATTTGTATCTGTGCCACAGGCTGCATTCTTGCTCAATCAAGGACACAGATTCGCCACAGACTGCACTGCACTGAGTCTTATCTTGGTCAGACATAGATGCTACAGCCAGCACCTGCAAAAGCAATGCATTATTGTTTGCTAACATTGACCTTTTTCCAATGTCTGTTTAGTGACTAAAATCTAAGAATGTAGAATACAAGTAACAGAATATACAACACTGCCCGGGAGGATCTTACAGAGAAATTTGGACAGTATCTGGTAAAGCAGACAAGCACCGTGGCACCTGTCAAACTCATGTCTTGCTGTGAACTTTTCTACTGTTAGCTAAAGCATGCTAACTAGCCCTTATGCTAACATGTGTCATAGAAAGACCATTTGAACCCGCAAACATGGGCAATCTTCACACTAAACACGTACAATTACTGAAACACTTGATAACACACGTGTCAGCAAAATAAATGTTATTTTTAGGAAAAGGCATAGACCTGTGTTGATGGGTCAGACTCTGTGGATGTCATCTTTCTTCGTTCTCTTCTGGCTGGTTCTGCGGTTCGAGTACATCCGGCTCGATTACTCTGCCTGCATAAGATTTTTTTTTTTTTATATATTTTTTTAATTGATGTATTTATTTAAACATGAAAGTAGAACAAATAGCAGTGATGGAAATAATACTTGGAAAATATATGTAGTTAGAGAATACTTAAAATGTATTTTGTGACGTATGTCGGCACATGGTCCAATCAGAGTGCTGTATTCTAACGTTTACATCGAGTTGTGTTATTTTGTTTCACCGTTTTAAGGCTTTTTTTTTTTTTAATTAAATGTTTTTATTACAATAACTTGCAAGGGTATCACGACATGAAATGATGTAGAACAAATAATATGGGGATTACAGCTTTTGTAAGGCATAAAAAAGGAGCACATTATACTTAGATTATAGAACCAAAATTAAAACAAAAGGACTCGGGACATTGAATATAACATTTTCTTGCCACAGACAGATTTAAGCAATTTCAGGGAGAAGCAGAAGTAGTAGTTTACATTGATTCATAAAATGTTGAAAGCAAGGGGTAGAGTCTCACCATTTACAACAATGAATACTGTATTTAGCCAGTAGGAAAACAATGTTCACAGTGTCAGTCGTTTGATTGCAGAAAAACCACACATGCCTCACCACAAGTGCAGAGTTTCAGTTTTTCTCACTGATTATATGCAGGTTGAACCTTATTTACATGATCAAGCACCACAATGCTTTCTTTAATTTTAGAAACGTAACTGTATTCTGAATATCACCAAATGAAAAAGTAACTGTACCAAAGTAAGGTTACTCAAAATTAGTATTCTGAATATGTCTTCTTGGTGCATGTATTCAGTTACTTCCCAGCAATGGCAAACAGATATAGCACAATAACTGGTTTGTGTTTACATAAATAAATGTGATAATCAAAACACAGAATTTGGTTGAATGACTGTTAAGATAGTTTTCAATATTTACCACCTTTCATGTTAAGTTTTTTTTTTTTTTTTTCTGTATTTTGAACAGGGCACCCATGAAAAAGACAGTCCAAGTGCTGTCACTGGTCTCCCTGTATAAATTAATATAAATAAAATAATAAATGTTTCATTGCCCCTTTTTGCATAATTTCCTTTTTCAAAATATGCACAAGTGTGAAGAATCAAAACTAAATCAGATTACACACATGAGATGGAACAGTTTATAACAATTCATTCATCTTACAATCATATCTCACCAGTTTTTGAGTGTGCATGTTAACAAAGCCAACGCTAGGTGGCAGCAGAGCGATTTCTGCAGTTCAAAAACGCGAAGAAGAAACAGTAACATAGCGACACTTCCGCATTGGTTTAAGCTGAAAATCGGCGGCTGGTTGTCCCTCTCTGTCATTCGATTGGACAGTGATAAAGTAATAACAAAAAGTTCTGTTTACTCATCAAGCGACTGGACGAGGATGGCGGGTGGAAAACCGTGTCGAGTTTGTAATTACACACGCCAGAAATCCATTGGTTTGGCTGTACCGTCTATAGATGAACTCAAGATAAAGGGTAAGTTTTGTTTTTTAATATGTAGCAGTAATCTTTAGGAGTTTGCTGTGTTTCAATACTTGGTTTAGGGGAGTTAGTTTCAGTTAATCAGTTTCAGTTTTTATGCATTTTGATATTATGTGTATGAGAGATCTGCATAGTCATTTCACACATGTTGAAACTTGTTGGATTACTTTCATTCCTAGAGTTCAGAAAAGGCGTTGTCCAAAGCACCTGGATCTCTATCTATTCTACTTTTCCTACAGAATATTATGCATGTATTTTATATTAAAGGTTGAATAATACAAGTTTTATATTGGGCTGTGTTTAAATCTAGGTTTTTAATTAAGTTTTGCACTTTGGGAGTTGCTTGTTCACACACACACAAAAAAGCAGAATGAAACATCAGTCATTGTAGCTTTAGTTCATGAAGTACAACAACAACATTGACACACAAACCTGTCTTTGTCTCACATACCAATGCTATGTGTAACCTGCGAAACACTCCTGTTTACACTGCACCTTTTATGTTTATCTATTAGTATTTTTTTCTATAAGTTAAGCAGATGATTATGTAGTAGTTCCATTTGTAAACTTTAACTTGTCTAAAAATGTAGAAGTTGTGTGTTTATAATAACAAGCTGCATTTTCTGTTGAAGTTTTGTCAAAATGTGGGCCCCCGGGCTTCAGCTTTTATGACGCACGTGTTTGTATCCCCAGGGAACGTAAAGAGTAAAGTAGCTTCCGTGTTCCTTTTTTTCAGGTGGGGAGTCCCTTGGTTTCAATCCGAGCTCCTCAGTCAGGGTGGTTCTTGAAGAAGATGGGACAATTGTGGAGGATCAAGCCTACTTTTTGTGTTTACCACTCAACACAAAGTTTATGCTTTTGGCTGAGAAAGAGACATGGTCACCACTTAAAAAGAGTATGTTATGTAATCTTGCTGTAAATTTCCTACAGTACAATGTAAGTGCAATCATGTATAATGATGTAATAAAGTGATGGTGTTGTTTTGCAGTGGATGGTGGCACAGCGTGGATGGCCCGGGACTCTGTGCTGATGGACGCAGATGAGGTGGATGCTGCTGTTTTTCCCTGGGTGAGTTTGGCTCAGCGGCTGAAGGAGGACATGGCAAGTGTCATTCTCATGGCAGAAGCAGATTTACAGGTACAGCAACATTATTTCTTATGAATGCCATTTGCATTCACTACATACGCAGTGCCTTTCTTTTTAAGACTACACAAAGAGCACTGAAGAGTTACTATTATAAATGCATTTCTCTCCTGTAGATGTTAATAGATGTCCCTCACACTGAGCTGGCCTCTGCTCTGGGCTATGATGAGAAAAAGACCAAGGACCTTCAGGGGACACTGCAGGGATATTTGGACAGAAAGGAGGAGGAGAGACAGTCTAAAGAGCTGCTCCAGCTTTACTTTAAAACCATCAATCAAGGGCAAGACACTGAAAATCCAGGTAATTCAATTTCATTACAACCGATACAATATTCCTGTCCAATGTTCCGTCTAATTTTTCACGAGTCTGAGCAAACACACAAACTCCCTGAGCGTCCCATGGACCACTGTGAGCGACATCAGACGTGCACACTGTGGTCATGCTGCATCGAATCCATCCAAGTTAAATGGTTTATTAAAAGAATCAAATTACCGCATTTACATTTCTGTTATAAGACTTTTAATTAAGTACTTTAGCCACTTGTACAATGAAAATGACAAAAATCTTGCTCATGATCTGTGTAGTATGTTAATGCTATTGGAAGTATAAATATTTAATTTTAACTATGGCAAAACATGAGCTTCCAACCAAACCAAGACAACTGTAAACTCCAATGTTGAAAACACACTTAACATTTTTATTATAAAGCTCTGACTTGTATTATGAGTAAAAGCCATTGTGTGAAGCTTTTGCTGTGACTGAGTGAGATTGTCCTACTGTGTCTGGGAGACAGTCCGTTAACTCTTTTTCAGTATATGACACGATCATTTGATTTTTACAACTCATAAACTAGTGACAGTCAATGACCAACACACACTGAGAGGAATCTGTATCTGCACAGCTGCTCTATTACTGTACAATTATATATCATATCAAAACACAATATATAATGTGTATTTGTATATAAAATATATTCAAAACAAGTGCTATGGGCCAAAATAAATATATATTTGCAAACCACACACTGCAAACAGTGAACAAACACACACTGTACATGATTGTACAGTGAGACAGTCATTCTGCAACAGTGGCTGAGTGCTTAGAGGTTGGAGGATCGAGTCCCGCTCGGACCAACTTCTGTCATTGTGTCCTTAGGCAAGACACTTCACCCAAGTGGTGTGTGCGTGATGATTGGTGGTGGTCGGGGGGCGCAAATCAGCATTAGCTAATGCTAATAATTACACATAATACACATTTGACCCACAATTAAGTCAATAGCAGAATAAACCACGCTTACCGATCAGGAACAGCATCCAGTCCATCAGCACATAAGGTCCTCTGCTCCTGAGTCCACCATGAGATCTTCACTCGGTTCCACGAACCGCTCCGGGTCCGAGATGCCTCTAGTTTAACTTGTACAAACATCCACAGTGTCCTCGTTCGCGTTTGTTTTGTCCGTTTCGTCATGTTTAAAACGCAAAACTGCTGCAAAACAGTGCGCAACAGTGCGCCCGAGGGCGGGCCGTCGGAACATTAAGGGGTTAAACACTTAGCGTCATTAGCGAGTCTTCTCTCCACATTGGTCACATCGGCCGTGTCCCAATTCGCCAAACTGGCCTTAGGATCACCATATGAAGTTATATTTTGTTAACCCTTTAAAGTTATGATGTAGCTACAAATGAGAAAAAAATCACCTTGAACGTTATAATTGCCTGTTGATATTCAATCTAAAAAATAAAAAGAAACGGCTGTGACGACGATATCTTGACTTTTCTTCTATTAAATAATACATCATTAAAAAATAACGTACGTAATGAACGTATCGTACGCTCAAAGCGGTACGATACAAGTGCGGTCCGTGGTGTAGACCTGTCCCACTTCAGCAAGATGGCGGCTACACTGAGGAGGGCAGATTCTCGACCGGAACCTTCAAACTACACTTTGAAGAGTACTTCGAAGGGACCCTTCAAAGGGTGCATTTGGCGAATTGGGACACGGCCTTTGGCTAAAACACTGATAGCGGCCCATGAGGACGCCTGTCAATGACGTGGATAAGCTGCGCAAATACGTATGTGAATCACATAATTGTCTGGAGCAGCTCGTCACGGTCACACTCACTGACTCACATTGAAAAATAGCGCAGAATGAATTGTTGTGTGTTTATTTTATTTTCAGTTCCGGTTCGATTTTTTTGTGCGCAGCACAGATTTTCTGTGCCGGAGCAGTGTGCAATTGCGCACGCGCGCAGCTTAGAGGGAACAGTGTTCCTGTCTACTATTTTAAAGTATAAAGTATATGCCTGCCATGTTCTGCAGTATATTTTTTGTAACTGGCTATAGGCTCTGTGCACAATAGCGCCCCTCAATCTCACTGTTACGTCACTACTTCCTGTCCAATTTTATGTTTATGAGGTTTTTGCTGAGTCACTTTAAAATTTAAAAGGAAATATTTAAATATTTAAAGATAAGACAGTGGACAGAGCTGCAGGTGGATGTTACTGACATGTTAAAAACTACGCAAATAAAATCAATACTTCACCGGACGACACTTCTGTGTTTAGAGAGATCTTTGTGTCTCAATGCTAACGCTAATGCTAATTTTGAGGGAAAATAAATATTAAAACAACATCACAAACTGAAGTATTCTACATATAAAAATAACTGGATGGTCTTAATTTTAATTTACACACTAGCAGAGAATATACCCTCTTCTTATTTTATCTTGTGAGATGTACTTCTGATATAATGCCACCAGGGGGAGCCATTGTCTCTGTATTCCAAATTGAATAGAACCTGTACTAACCTGTCCTCCTTACAGCTGAATCTAGTGCGGCAGACCTGGATGTCCCTGACGGGCTGGAGGTGGACTCAGTGTCTGGGTTCCCGACCCGGACAATCATGGTTCTGAAAGGAAAAACTAGCCCTGAAACCAGGCTCTCCACAGAAGACCTGCAGGTACTCTAGTCATTCAGGCTGTGTTCACACATGTCCTTGATTCTGGTTTGATCTGGTCCTGGTTTTATGGGTGACATTGAGGTGGTGAAATGAGGCAAAATATTGTTCCTTTCAAATTGTACAACTGATAATTGTTTCAATGACGTTACTTCTCTTGATTCACTCCAGTCTATAACTTTATTGATTAATGTTTACATTGCTCAGATTGGTGTTGTTGTCATTAATGTAATAATCAATTAAATCTAGTTTAAATGCAGATGTTTTCACATTAAAGCATGTTTTATTTCAGCTTTATAATTACCACAGCTAAATTGGCCATATTAAAGCATGAATAAAGGCTTATAACTACATTAAACAAACAGGGTTAATTCAGTTGTTGCTAAGCTTAAATTGTATAATTATAAATAACTATATTACTTTTAACCTTAAAGCAAGACTTATATCATTTATATATCATATTGCATTATATTATATCATTCAATAAAGAATGACTCAAGCTTAGGAGCAACTTAATGAATACCCTATGATAATTATAAAGAGTTAACCATCTTTCTTCCTGTTTTAGCTGGTGGTGAGCCGAGGAGTGGAAGCCATGGAGCAGATTTTGGGCTGGGACACAACCAGGACGTCATCTCTGCTGGAGGCCTGTGAGACAGAGCTGAAGAAGAGACTTGAACAGATCAAGGCAGTCCAATTTCTCAGGACTAACTCTCAAATTGACAGCAACCCAACATAAAACAACAGAAGCACAGGACACAGCAGCCCAGGACAACCGATAGAGGAACGCCTACACCTGAGAAAAGACTGATTAAAGTTTATATTACTGCCTCAGGGTTGAAGGAATGGGCTGTTACTTATAATTTCTGTGAGTTACGAATGTTAATATTATGTTTATACCACTTTTTTAGCTGGTTTAGTCACTTGGAACTGGGTGATTAGGTGCCAAAAACGAATTACCACTTTGGAAACTTTTCATATTGTCTTTGTTATGCAACGATCATGTGCCATAAGTTTTTTGAACATATATTTTTATTAAGAAATATACCTTTGAAACTATACTGTTTTTTTGCTACCTATTAGGACCAAAGTATGTAACTGACTTAAGAAAATTACTTTCAACTTGAACTCTTTATGTTTACTCTTCAGGTTTTGTTTAAGAAGAAAGTATATTTTGTTTTCCTGAGAGGGTTTTAATGTATTTTTTAGGATGCAATAATGAGGGAAATCAGCCAAACTTTTGATAATCTATTTGATAAGTTGAATTAATGGTCTAACTTTGTATTTGTTTTGATTGGACTGCATCCTAAGGGTCAAACCACGGTACAGTTAATCATTGTAGTACCCCAGATCTTGCACTACTTTTAAATTGCATTTTCCATGTTTATTTTCTCCAGCTTCATAAATATGACGTAGTTACATTTGGTACATCATGTTGAATGGAGTTGTTTCACTGGAGAACTTGTCTGTGGTTGACGTAGGGGTAATATTACTATGTACATACAAAAGTTGCACTAAAGCAGTATTTCTGGATGAATGCTCCTATAATCATGTACCATTGTAGAAGTTCTGCGTCTATTGGCTGTAAGATGCGGGGAAAATGAGTCATAGGTCACGTCTGCTGTCAACACGGGCATCTCCTCATAAAATAATGCAAATCCCACTGTTTTGATTTAAAAACGATTATCCAGCAGCTGTGTTTGTGCCACCAAAGTCTTGTAGTTGAATATTAGATACAAGAAGCGTTTATTGCTTGACTCTCTTCTTATTTTTCATATTTTCGAAGTGACAGTGCCGAGACGACGCTGACAAAACATCACAAAACTGAAACGCCAAATAAAATAAAGTAATACAAGAAATCTCAATGGTAACTGTCGAACTTTTACAACAAAAATCCTATCTTTTTTTTGTTTTGTTTTCCCCAGAAAGGCAGTTAAAACAGGAAGTAGTTGTGTCCATATTAAGTTGTGTTATTAATAAGGGGGAGATAATCAAATGTGTCGTAGTTGAAGTCAAACTGTGCGTTCGTTTTAATCACATTTAGTGTTCAGTATGACGAAATAAGCTACTAAAACCGATTTTTTTAACTGTCATCCTTCCCTTATGTTTGATGTTTCACTGATGATTACTTCATTCATTCATACTCCAGGCCTATTTGCTGCATGCTGCTGCCAAGTATCTCCCAACAGTTGTCTAATAGGAGTCATGGTGTGCGTAATTCCTGTGAAATTGGCCCCGACCAGGCACAACACAAGGACTAAGTGAGCATTCGACAGCACTGATCCCCGCCACACTGGGATTACATTAGGAGTTAACCGACTTCAGCTCCAGTAAGAACAGTTTCACCTTGGCTTTGTAAGAAATCCCTGCCCTAAGGAGCCTGTGGACATTTCATGCTGCAGACCTTATTTCTTGCGGTTTGATGATTTTTCAGAAAACAGAGTAGACCTTTAGCCGCTGGGATCCAAATGCCAAACCAGTGCATGGGTCAGTGGGTTTGATTTACCAGCAGTAACCACATAGTTTATTATTGCACTTTTAAAATTATAACCTTAAAATCCAATTAAAAAGGGCTGGGTGATAAGGTAATAGAGGCTGAATTTGATGTAAACCATGCGCTAAACTACTTAAATATGCTCCTAATTGGTCAGGCTTCTTCATGCTCCGACCGAGTGACAGGTGAATTGAACCCCACACATGAAGCGTAACCTTAGACGGAGCAAATACTTACAGTTACCTCCATGTACATGACTCATAATGACACTGAATTGCACGCTCTTCAAAAACCATGAGCTATATTTCCTTTTAGCGTAATTACCCACCCCTTTAATTAAATAGGTCTTAGGGGCAGATCCATTTTGATAGATTTCATATTGATCAAAATTGTAATAATGTGTCACTGTGCTCATTTAACACCTACGGCAGTTTTAGTCCTGAGAAAACGTCTGTGTAATCGCTCAGTCATCCAGGTATGATCCACAGTAAAAGAAAAAGTCTGTGAACTGGATAAAAATGTAGAAGTGAAGACGTTTCGCTGCTATTTCTTCAGTTCTGATCAGATTGATGGAGATATAAAGCAGTGTCCTTCAATAATCTGACCAGAACTGAAAGAAGTGGCTTGGATGAGAAGCGAAATGTCTTGTCCGTTTCTGTTCTGTTGCATGAAGAACAGACGAAGAGGTGTTTTATAAACCTCCCAGACATTTCCTAGACATTTTTTCTTCATCTCTGTTGGATTTTAATGTGTTCCGGTTGGCGACAGTGGGCTTAAATTTACATTATATCGGGTCCTTGCACCGGTGTAAACACATAGCTGCCCTCACCTCTGCCCGACTCAAAAACAAACGTAGCAGCAGCAGATATTTTGCTACTATAGATAAGTATACAACAAATGCTCCAAACACCAAAACCCTGTGTCCAATAAAACTTGCTATATTATATTATTTTCTATATAAATGTATGGGCTCTTGGGGGCTCTCTGCTTGCTTCGGGGCCCTAAGCAGCTGCCTAGTCTGCTTATAGTCTGGACCGGCCCTGTGGTCACTGCTGCATGGGAAACAGAAAAGTAAGGATTGTATTATATTTGTATATTGTCCACAACTCCTATATTTTTTTGTCCAGCAGAATTTGACTATAGTCCTGAGAAAAGCTTGTTTTTCACACTTCTTCATCACTGAATAACTGGACATGTAATCCCCGGTGAAGGATTCCAATATGAAGCGATTGACAACTGTGACGCTGTCAGACAACCGCCAGGGATCGGTCCTGTCACGTGCATGTCTTTGGATGGATTACATAAGACGGCGAATACATATAGAGCCAACATTAGGGGAGAGCGTGAGTCAGACAGCCCCAAAAATACTAAAACAGGTTGAGCTGAGTCACATACACTATTTTACACCACAGCTCTACATTAAAAGCAGCATCCACCTCAATGCAGAGAGACTTAACTTAATAGATTCTTCAACATGATTTATTTATTTTAATTAGGACGGTGCATATTAATCAACATGTCAACAAACAGCGTCAATGTAAATATGCCGGAATTAGCATAATAGCGAGTTTACATCCGTTGTCCTAAGGCAGGTCAGAAACAGAACATTTAGAGAAACACACAGACAAGACAAAAGTGCACATAGACATGACGACAAGTGAACCACAATAGACCATTCTCTGAGTTTAAGAGGCCCCAAGAAGAAAATAATCTACCTGTGTGAGCATGTTTGATTATTTTTCAACCAATGTTTCAGAGTGTTCTTGAAGGTTCAATGTGTTCCATGACTGTGATCCTCTGATAGACGTCACCATTTGGCCAAATTTGGTCCTGCGTCTCTGTACGTTACAGTCTCCTCTGGTCAATGCTCTCGTGTTCACTCGGTCAGTAGTTTTTTTACTTATAAAATCCATTAATGGTGGAGGAGCAAGTCCATTTAAAACTCTAAAAATAAGGCAAGCATCCATAAATACCTGATAACTTTCAAGATCCAAAATATTATGCTTACTTAAGATATTACAATAGTGATACTGTAGAGCAGGGGTGTCAAACTCATTTTCTCTGAGGGCCAGATTTAACAGTAAGATAAATGTCACTACGTTTTAATCTTGTTAATTAACCGTTTCTACATTTATTGCTTATTCTAGTTATAAATATCCCATATGAATTTGTATAGGTATGAAAAAATGGCTGTTTAACTGTGTATCTAATGATAAACTGACATTTTAAGACAGTGAGACCTTCTAATTTACTTTGTCGCGGGCCACATAAAATGACATGGCGGGCCGCATTTGGCCCACAGGCCTTGAGTTTGACACGTGCTGTAGAGGCTTTTTGTCCAGTGTTTTCAATGTTTTTTTGAAGAGGGACTTTAGGGGCTTCAGGTTGGCCTCTGACGTATGAGACCATGTGGTATAGCAGTAAGATATGTGACTGAATATCATGATCACCAGTTGTGCTACGTGGACATGTGCCTTGCAGGAGTAACACACACCCTGGAAGAATCAACCTGAGAGAATTTCCATCGTTTATCCAAGTAGACAGAGACAGCGTGCTCTCCTGCCCCTCTCGAGCGCCACAGATGGAGGAAGTGTTAGTGAGTGCGTTCAAAAGTGCCCAACAAGAGGCAATTTGACAGACCTGAAGAAGCCCGTAATGACTGTTTGGAAACAGAAGAACAGCTAAAGAGTGTCTGAATGAGATGAATAATGCATCAGGGTTAAACGTCTTCCCTGCATGGAGAAATGAGCTGAGAGACTTCTATGTTACGCTATGTATGCATCGTTTTAACCTGGCATATGGTGTGTCAGATATAATGAGACTCATACAATATTTATCACACAGGCTACGCACAAATTTGATATTGGTATTTATAGGCCTAGTCATAAAGTTGTGTTTTAATTAGTCCTTCAATTATTTATTCTGTAATCGTAAACATCTGATTAAACTAGTTAGATTAAAACAAAAGTGCACATGTCTTAATAAAAGAGTGACAAAATAAAACGTAACTAAAACAAGACCAAAATAACTTTAAAGCAGAACTTAAAGGGCCTATTTTATAATATGTTGTTTCATTCGCACAATGTTTTACACACAAACCCTGTATATTAAAGCTGTGTTCTTCTCTCAAACTGGAAAAAAAACACTCTGTTCCACCTTGTGATGTCATCATGTGGTAATACAGGAAGTGCTCCACTGTGTTTTTAAACCCCATGCACTTTCACAAGAATCATTTGGATGATTTCAGCCCTGGAATCACTAATCTCTACTGAACTTAAAGTAAAAGGAGCTGTTAAGTTGAAAAAAATGCCCCTTCATGACATCACAAGGTGGAACAAAGCATTTTGAGCTTTGGAGATTTAGACAGACTAATACAATTCAGTTCAATTTATTTTTGTAAAGCCCAAAATCACAACAGCAGTCGCGTCTTAGAACTGAACATGAGAAATGATTTAACCAACAGAAAGTTAGAAAATCAACAATGAAAGAGAAACAGACGAGCAAATTAATCAACAGAAAATGAGCAAATGGAGAACTGTCCCAGAACATCCCTTGTCCTTAGACCCTCCTCCTGCAGGAACCACTGTCCCCGAGCGCCCCCTGTCCTTAGACCCTCCTTTTCGGCAAAAAAACACAAAAAAACCCAGTGGGAAAAAGAGAAACCTCGAGGAGAACCACAGTAATAAACCAGGATTAGGTGCGAATGAAACAAAACACAACTCTGGGTATGTTTTTTGCTGAAGTAACACCATTCTAACATGGCTTAAAGCTCACAAGAGTCAATTCTGTGTAATATAGGACCTTTTAGAAGCAAATCATGAGATGCCTTTTATTTTACTTTATGAAAATAGTCGATTTCTGATGGAGAACTTGTGTTGTTGCGATACTGTCCTGCAAAACCTCACCTTGGGGCAGTTTAACAAAGAAGTGTCACCTATTCCGTAACCTTTTCCAATAACACCAACAGGTTCAGATTGTAAGAAAGTGAGTCTCTTGAGGGTGCCAGGAAGGTAAAATCCTGAGAGAGGGTCTAGTGTAGTAATAAAAAAACACATGAACTTCACAAAAAAAGAAAAAAAAGAAAGATCAATCTAGCCAAGATGTCAAACTTGCCATTAATTTAACCGCTGTCAACAGTCCATCTCATACAGACACGTTTTTAACCACAGGGGATGGTCCATTTTTGTAGTTTTATTGAATGAATAATGAAAAATAGCCATACGTTTAACTCTCCCATCAGCTGTCTCCCGTTACACTCGACATCGATCAAACTTTGACACTACTATACTTCATCTTCCAGCCTTTGTTTCTCCCAGTGCTGTCCGATCTGAAAGCCACACGGACTTGGTAACTTCCCGTATCGATGTTATTCGGAGGTACAGATCCACAGAAAGGCCCGTACTCTTGTCCGGCAGTAGAAATCTTTCAAACAGGGAGACACATTCAGTCACTACACTCTCGCCTGATTGATGCCTGCCTAAAAAAACGTACATATGCATAGCCCCACCTGTCTAAGCAGTTTGTCTCCGCTGTGGGACAGATCGGCGATAGTCCTCCCACACATAAGCATGAGGTGGAATATATTGAGGTGCATGACTTACTCGGAGCAGGTCGTAGGGACAGGGGACTTCCGGGTGGCTCTCTATATCAAACGGTGCAGCGAAGGCCAGCAGGATTCGGTAGCCCTCCGGTAAACTGATGGTGTGGTTACACTGGGTCATGGGAGGGTACGGGTTTGGGTATCCAGGACTGGTCAGGACGCCAGAGAGGTCGGTCCAGAGTTGGCTCTTACATGGCACTACAGGGAGATAATCTGTTTTAAAAATTTGGATATTGATGTAGATGTTTAGTACTTTTGTTCTTCTGTGTAACCAAAGAGTAGCGTACTTGTAAATACACTGCCTGGCCAAAAAAAAAAGAAGTCGCCGCTTGGATTTAACTAAGCAAATATGTTGGTGTTGCTGCAGTTGGTCCGGTCTAGGTTCAGCAGAATGAGGTCAGCTGACACCTGAATATACTGAATGACCAGGTTATTCCATCAGTGGATTTTTTCTTCCCTGATGACACGGGCGTATTCCAAGATGAAAATGCCAGGATTTATCGGGCTCAAATTGTGAAAGAGTGGATCAGGGAGGATGAATACAGAGAGAGACAGAAAGAGAGGGAGGAGAAGGGAGAGAAAGGGAGGCTGAGAGGGAGAGAGAAGGAGAGAGAGAGAGAGAGAGAGAGAGAGACAGAAAGAGAGAGAGGGAGAGAGAGAGAGAGAGAAAACAGTGGCAGGGAGAGAGATGCACAGAGAGAGAAAGAGAGAAAGCACAGAGAGGGAGAGAAACAGAGGCAGAGAGAGATACACAGAGAGAGAGACAGAGAGAGAAAGAGAAAGCAGAGAGAGAGAGAGAGAAATAGAAGCAGAGAGGGAGGCAGAGCGAGAAAGAGAAGCAGAGAGAGAGATGCACAGAGTGAAAGAGAGAGAGACAGAGAGAGAGGGGGAGGGAGAGAAAGGGAGGCTGAGAGGGAGAGGGGAGAGAGAAAGAGAAGCAGAGAGAGGGAGAGAGAGAAAGCAGAGAGAGAGGGAGAAACAGAGATGCACTGAGAGAGAGAGAGAGAGAGAGAGAGAGAGAGAGAGAGAGAGAGAGGGCAGATGGAGGGAGAGAGAAATAGAAGCAGAGAGGGAGGCAGAGTGAGAAAGAGAAGCAGAGAGAGACACAGAGAGAGAGATGCACAGAGTGAAAGAGAGAGGAAGAGGGTGAGAGGGAGAGAGAGAAAGAGAAGCAGAGAGAGAGAGACAGAGAGAGAGATGCACAGAAAGAGAGAGGAAGAGTGAGAGAGAGAGGGAGGCAGAGAAAGAGAAGCAGAGAGAGGGAGAAGCAGAAAGAGAGAGACAGAGACATCATTTTCACATATGGATTGTCCACCACAGAGTCCAGACCTTAACCCCATTGAGAATCTTTGGGATGAGCTGGAGAAGCTTTGTGCAGCGTCAGACTCGACCAGCATCAATGCAACACTTTGGTGGAAAATTAAAGCAACACTGGATGGAAATAAATCTTATGACATTGCAGAACAACTGAATATTAGACTGTGTGACCTCTTTTACATTGTACATCTCTGTATAAACACATTGAAAACATCTCAGTTCTGTGTTAAAACTACCGTCTGTAAGTTGATTTGATGTTTTTACTAGTCTGTCAGGCCAAAGCTGGCACACTATCAGACAGCAGTAATGTAGACAGCATCTAGTGGTGATATATGAGAATACAACAAGGGCAGCAAATATAATTACACATAGCTTTTTACACATACAGTTTTGCCTTTGGTGTTGCTGTTTCTTCCATTCATGCTGTGTGCAAGTATTAATGAAGTTTAACAATGAAAGGCAACTTTTTTTATGCTGATTTAGACATTTCCCATAAATGATGACCTTCATTTAGCTGGTGTTATTGCATCGGCATGTGCGCAGATGTGGCACCCGACCATACAAATGAGCCGCGCACAGGGGCACAGTCAATGCCATTCGTATTATTAGTGAAATCTAGAGGCAGATAATCATT
This sequence comes from Periophthalmus magnuspinnatus, assembly GCF_009829125.3. Lineage (NCBI taxonomy): Eukaryota > Metazoa > Chordata > Actinopteri > Gobiiformes > Gobiidae > Periophthalmus > Periophthalmus magnuspinnatus. The sequence continues at coordinate 28,698,457 of NC_047132.1, forward strand.
TTTGCCTATTCATTGCATGATTTGTTTTGTCAGTGTTTTTTTTATTTTTCCTCTGGCACAGAATAATAATGTGCAAAACATCAAGAGGTAATTGTGATTAATTACCCAGTGCCAGTGGACTATTAGCACTGTGCACAGGTTTCAATTTTTAATGCCTTTTTAAAGTCACTTTTCCCACAGGATTCCACAGTAATTAACCTTGCCTCTGCACCAACTGGCAAAGATCAGCTACTGAAAATAGTTAGCACAAGCCAGCTGTGATCAAGTGAAAACCAGCCACGAGCGCTAACAAGAAGAGGGCCGATCAATGGCTACTTTTACCATTTTCGATTTAGAAATGAGTTAAACAGGATGGAACAGACATCTTTCTTTGCTTTGTCGGACCAAATGTATTTAAAAACTGTTTGGCATGTCCCTGATCTATCAACAGTTTCCTTCTCGGCAAGGAAAAGTAACGAAAAACCAAGTGGGAAAAAGATAAACGTCAAAGTGAAAGAGAGATCCAGTGCTATGAATATGCAGCTGTAGATGTGTCCAGGACTGACACCAATTTGCAGATAGAGCAGTTAGTGGCCAGATATCTGAATAAATAACATTGTAGTCTTGTTTTTCAAGGGATGGAAGATAGAAAACAACATCTCCATGGCGACAAGAAAGTACCCCCAACCAGAAAAGTTGCATAGGAGGTCTACACCTTTTCGTTTTTTGCAGAAGCAGATGAACGCCATTGTAGCAGTTAAGAGAAAAGGTATTTGTCTGTTGTGTTTTGCCTTGAGAACACATTTTGAATACTTCTTTGACTTCTGACCCTAACGCAGACCAAAAAACGATCCATAGCCTATTTTCATTGCAGCAGGTGACACTTCCCGCAAATGGACACAGTATTGAAAATGGCTTTAGAGCCCTGTGTATTTGACCTCACAGTAATAGCACGGATTCTGAGAAATAGTTACATTACAAAATCCACTACTATTAGAGAGATCAATATTTGGTCAAACAGCTTTGCGTCGAGGTCCTGCCCCCTTTCCCGGTTGATTCGGATTGAACCACAGATAAACATCCCCCTTTTGAGTCGGTTACCTGTGCACGATCTGTTGTTGTCATGGAGAAAGTATCCCTGTCGACAAGTGCAGTAATATCCCCCGATGTAATTGTGGCAGAAATGATCGCACAAACGCTCTCCGTCCACCTTCAAGACGCACTCGTTGATGTCTACAAAACGTCATGAATATAAATGTGGTTACTTTTTAGCGGAATAACATCGGAATTCCACATTTGACACGTTTTAGCAAGAGAACAACCAAATAAAGTGAAGATATAGTCATTTGTCAGTAGTGTTAGTAGTAGTTTTACTGCGGCAGTCAAAGCCAATGTTCCCCAGACTCACTTACTCAATTAAAACCAGATTCACGCTGCTTTGTAAGAGCTATTTAGGGATCTCTTCAACAATTAGAACTGGTTTTAATGGATTCTTGTGTGTTTTAATCCAGTCACAACGAGTCAAAGCTGCCAGTTCGCTCTATCTCTTCGCAAATTACCTCTGGAACGGCATCTGACATCATTTCATCTGCGGAATAAAGCCTAAAGATAAAGAAAAGGCTGTCTGAAAAACAACTGCGTAAGAAGAAACTCTCAGGAGGGCGCATGAACTTTGGAAACTTTGGGGAATGGAGGTTTTTCCCCGCAAAGTTCCAGATGACTTTTGGCTATTAACCCAGTATGATGTCTTTGTATATGTTACGCTTTAATCTCACGACAGATTAGTTTAACACACCGTGACCGCAAACATCTGTCGGCGATTGCAACATTCGCATTGACTTTTCCCAGCTCGAAAGAAAGGATAGTTGGTTTTAAATTGTTCCCATCATTCTGACACCCCCAAGGATAAGTGTCGTCACCTTCTGCAGCGTAGAAAGCCCGGAACCCCGTGAATCGGCCCTCGTTGGAGAAGTCGCTCCTGAAGACCACCGACAGGAAGTTTGAGGCCGATAGGATGACGGCGTTCCTGGGGCTGCCCTCGTAGTTCTTCTTCTCCTCTCCACAAAACCGCAACGTTTCACTGCCCTCTGCGAAAACCTGCACTGACAGGGTCCAAGATCACAGCAAATTATCAAACCAATTCAGGTGGTCAAAGTACTGCATGTCAGTACTTGAATAAAAGTACAAATACAACTGGTCAAAAATGATTCGAAGTACTTGTTACATGCAATTATAACTTGTAAATGTCTTGGTATGTCACTCCTGTACATGACTGGTCACCATGTTTGTCTGTCTTGCATTAAATAAATAAATAAATAAAAAATAAATAAATAAATTAAAAATAAATAAATAAATTTTAAAAAGAAAAAAAAGTAAAAATAGATTAAATTACTATTACTTACTAGCTGATGTATTTGCTATATTTTGTAAGTATTTCAAGGTCCTATATTACGCACATTTTATTCTTCTGAGCTTTAAAGTCTCCAAAGCTCATAATGCTCTGTTCCACCTTGTGATGTCATGAAGTGGTAGTAGTTTTCAAGTGAACAGCTACTTTTTATACCTTTAATTCAGCAGAGATTAGAAATTCCAGATCTGAAATTATCCCAGTGATTCTAATGAAGGTGTATGGAGTTTAAAAACACAGTGGAGCACTTCCTGTATTACGACATGACATCATAAGGTGGAACAGAGTGTTTTTTCAGTTTGAGAGAAGAGCTCAGCCTAAATATGTAGGATTTGTGTGTAAAACATGTGTGAATGAAACAAAACACAACTCCGGGTCTGTTTGTAACTCTATAACGCAGATAAAAAATAAAAAATAGTGTAATATGACCATTTATGTATTGTAGGATAACTTTTCAGCATCAAAATAATAAAATACAGTTTCTTCTAAAAACAAAATGCAAATTGTGTCGTCATTTTAAGTTTACTCTGTGTAGTAGGTATACATATTCTGAAAGATTAGAAGGACAAGAGACTTACTTGGTTTGATAAGGATTTAGAAAAAAAGTTAGCCTATGTCTTTTATATTTACTATCTCCAAGCAAGAATAAGCCAGCTCAAAGCGGTTTAGAACCACAGACCCCAAAAATAGATTAAAGCCAAGTCATAACAAACTGACTTATTAGTGACATTTCACCCACATCCTGCACAGGGGGGAAAACTTTGTGACTTTGAGACTGTTACAGCACATCTACACTTCAAGTTTGTAAGTGAGCAGCATGGGGCTTTAAATGGGACCAACAAAACACAGAAAACACCTCCACATATTAAGAAACTTTGAGACATTTTAGTGCAGTGGAATCTGAGTAATCCAGTCCCTCGGTCGTCCAGGGACTGAGGGACTGAGTCCATGGCAAAAAGAAAAAGGGTCTAGAACTGAAGAAGCAGCTTGGATGAGCAACAAAACATCTTCACTCAAATAACTTTTTGTCCAGTTGATAGATTTTTGTTTTGCTATGGATCGTACCTGCATGACTGAGGGATTACACAGAAGAACTTTGGGCAAACCAGCCTCAAACCAGAAGTAAAGAAGCAATGTTTTCACTCAATTCAACTCTGACAACTGGACAAAAAGTTATTTAAGTATCAAGTTAAATGCAGATCCCCAAAAAGTACATTTACTTCGATACTAACATCTTCTGGTCAGCAATGTAACACATACAATACAAGCAGACCCATGAACAGAAATTTGAAGGGCAAAGAACCTCATATGGGCCCCCCTCTAATATAAATGTAAGAGGGTCCGTGTGATTCTGCGCCTCTAAGACCCTGGGACCTAAGACAACAGACCCCTTTGTCCCCCCTTTGTCAACTCCCCTGGATACACGTGTAGTTTGTACCTGGACATAATCGTATTCACACTGGTCTGAAGGCTCCAAACTGAAGTGGGTGAAGTACAGTTTGACCCTGTGTCCCGATGGACCGCTGATGTTCCACACTTGGATCTGGTCATCGGGGTACGGCTGAGGGAAGCCCGGAGAGCTGAAGCTGCCGTATAAACCAGTCAACTCCACGCTCACACACACATGAAGAGCAGAGAACAGGGCAAAGGCACAGCGCCCCCTGACAAAACGAGGTGAGATCACAGTTGCTTTGAGCATTGTCGCACTTTAAATTGCTTCTTTAATGCTTACCTGGTCATGGTGGATTGTGTTGTCCGTGTGTTAGGAGAGAGAGCAGGCGGACCGATCAAAAGGTGAATGAACCGGGTCTTAGTCCAGAAAACATTTAAGCAAACAAAGATAAAAAAGAGTCAATTTCCTCCATAGTAACAAAAAACTAGCACGCAAACTCTACTATTTATGGGCTTTGCAAACACATGTTGGACCCCATGTTTTACTGTCACTAGATTTGTAGTTTATCAATTAACCAATCCACTGAAATGTTACAACACTAAAATTTCAAACTGGATTTCAATGCAGGTTCTATTCTTGAGATCGATTTCAGTGCCACAATACCACAATGTTCATCCGCTGAATCGAAGGTTTGTGGTCAGGGCCGGAGCAGCCTATAAGCTTAGCGCCCCGTCCAGCAGAGGGCCCCCAAGAGCGCATACATTTACATTGAAAATAATAAAATATATCAAGTTTTATTGGACACAGGGGTTGTGTGTTTGGAGCAGTATAAATATCCCTCTCAAACGATTGTATTTGTTTTATATCTATAATAGTAGTAGCCTAGAGCCTAGACCCCCCTTATATGTTTGTGTTCTGTTCTTGTGACTATAGTAGTTGTGACACTTTAGATGTTTTCAGTCTGATGTTGGTCAGATAAACACAAATACAACTGGTCAAAGTGATGAGAGCAGAGTCAGAATGTGTCAAATGTGAATCACCAATAGTTGAGCCAAGATATATCCGCTGCAGGGGGCCCCAGAGACAAATTCAGCTTAGGGCCCCCTGAAAACTAGAACCGGCCCTGCTCACAAGAGTCACTTTGTGTAATATAGCACCTTTAATACAGTGGGAATCATTGCATTGGTTGATTTGTTGTTGTCTGTTCTCATCCTAGATATAATAATTAGGTGAAAAAAACATCTTTGTGGGTAAGAGAGGCTGGCCTTTTTGTTTAATTGTTCAAATCCACTGCCCCACAGGCTCGCAATCTGATTCTAGCTCCCACAGATGAATGCTATTGTTGTGTCCCTGGGTACAAGACACTCACGAGATCTTGCCCCCAGTGTTTGCGTACACTGGTGTATGAACGTGTGTGAATGTCTCTGTGAATAGGTAAGTGGTTTCTTTATGTAAAACGCTTTGAGTGCCTTGAAGGTGGAAAAGTGCTATATAAAAGTGTGACCATTTACCATTATGACCATTTACAAGGATAATAACGGTCTTGTAATACAGTATATAATGTCATTTTTAACACAAGATAATAGTACTTTGTGTAAAATAATCCAATGGTCTTATACTACCATGCTCAAATACTCAGGATAGGTCCAATTTAGTCGATTTTATCATTTGTTTTTCAGTACCAATACACACTCGAATTAGTATTTAAATGCTAGTTATAGTATCTAAGCATCAACCTTTTGGACAAGCATATTTCAAAGTACATTACCACCATGGACAATACCATCAACATGAGGTGACAATCTGAAAAATACACTGAAGGTTCATGATAGTTGGCTCGTCTTCCTCTAAGAATCCATTGCAATCTTCAGTTAGACCGAAGAAGATGAACGAACAAACTAATGCGTTTTTACAGCTCCCCTGTGCAGTGCAAGTAAACTAAACATCTACCTCATTAATAAACATAGCCAAGATTAAACCTACTACAAAACTTCCCCTTTGTTAACTTTGAGGATAGACCCTGTTAAATGAGATTGTATTCACAGCATGTTGTCACACACTGGAGTAGCTGGGGAACTTTTTTGTTTTTATGTGGGTAGAGACAGTGATGTTGATCAATCCCGACTTGAGCGGCTAATTATTTCAGGCCCTGCGCTCTTGATGGCCCACGCTAGCCTTACGAAACAAAAAGGCCAGCCTCGCTTACCCACAAAGATGTTTTTTCACCTGATTATTATATCTAGGATGAGAACAGCCAACAACAAATCAACCAATGCAATGATTCCCACTGTATTAAAGGTCCTATATTGCACAAAATGACTAGAATGAGCTAGTTTTTAGGGGGCCCTAAGCTGAATTTGCCTCTGGGGCCCCCCGCAGCAGATATATCCTGGTTCAGCTGTTGGTGATTCACATTTGAAGACATTATGACTCTGCTCTCATCATCTTGACCAGTTGTATTTGTGTTTATCTGACCAACATCAGACTGAAAACATCCAGAATGTCACAACTACCACAGTCAGAAGAACAGAACACAAACATATAAGGGAGGAGCAAGAATTCTAGACAAGTTTCTGATGGTTTTTAATGTGTTCCAGTTGGCTACAGTGGGTTTACATTTACATTATAAAGGGTCCTTGCTCCGGTGTAAACACAGAGCTGCCCTCACCTCCGCCCGACTCAAAAACAAATGTAGCAGCAGATATTTTGCTACTTTAAATATAAAACAAATGTGATTGTTTGAGAGGGATATTTTAGCCCTGTTTCCAATAAAACTTAATATATTATTTTCAATATAATTGTATGGGCTCTAGGGGGCCCTCTGGTGACCTAAGCGTTAGTCTGCTTATAGTCTTGGCCGGGCCTGCTTGTGAGATTTAAGTCATGTCATAATGCTGTTACCTTCTCAAAAACAGACCTGGAGTTGTGTTTTGTTTCAGTTACACGTGTTTGGGTAATCCTTTATTATTAGTCTGTACATCTCCAAAGCTCAAAATGCTCCGTTCCACCCTGTGATGTCATGAAGCGCTAGTTTTCAAGTTAACAGCTCCTTTTACCTTTAGTTCAATAGAGATTGGAAATTCCAGGGCTAAAATCATCCAAATGATTCTAGTGAAGTGGTACGGAGTTTAAAAACACAGTGGTGCACTTCCTGTATGACCACATGATGACATCACAAGGTGTTTTCCGTTGGATAGAAAAAAAAAATCAGCCTAAATTTGCAGGTTTTGTGTGTTGAACTTGTGTGAATGAAACAAAACACAACTCCAGGTGTGTTTGGGACAGGGAAACAACATTATAACATCGATCAGAAAATGAGCCCTTTAAATTCAGTAAAGTTAATTATTATTGTTATTATTATTATTGGGCCTTTACTGTAAACACCTGGGCAGTGCTAAGTGCTCAAGGTGAGACCATGTTGTGAAAGGTCTTTTGAATAACGCTTTGTTTTGATAGGGACTGGACCATAGAAAACTGACCGGTGGTATGATTAGTAAGCTCATAATAACCGGGACCATTTCCGCCAAACAAAGCCCTAATGGTTTGGATTTGAACGGGATTATAGTAATTATCCGCATATAGATCTATGTTGATTTCCCCTTGCAAATAACCTCTAATGGCCCAGTTTAAATGGCGTTGTATTCGAGTTCAGCTGATTGTGAAGCCAAATAATGAAACGGTGATGTTGAATGTGTTTTTTCATCTGTTTTATGTAACGGCAGGAGTGATGTGTCTGGTAACAGTCCTTTAGCAATAAAATAAATAGATAAATACAAATAAAAATATGCAAAACTGTTATTCTGAAGCCTTGTTGTAGGAAAAAAAATCACTATTATTCAAATATTTTAAAAAACAAAACTCTTTATTTTAACTTTAATCTAGAAAAATTGGAAGGTGCCACTCTACCTGCATGTCTATGGAGTCTATGCTGGCTAATGAAGACCTTGTGTACGCGTTGGAGCAAATGTTATTGATTAAATTAACTATAATCAATCCCTGGGTCTCAGATGACATCACCACATTCTATAGGCCAATAATAATTAATATTGCTCAAGTGCAGATTTTTGTTTTGAACTTGGGTCTAGTCACTAATAGAAATGATCAGTTTCAACGTTTGTGAATTTACCTTTTGAATATTTCGTGGCAAAGTCCAGTGTAATCAATAGGAAAAACTGTCTATCGCCGCCATCTGAGAGTATGACATCACAGTCAAGAATATGAAAACCACCAATAACATATCTGTGTAGACCCTCAGTCGTCCAGGTCTGATCCATAGCAAAAGACAAAGTTCAAATCTGTCAAGTTCTTCAGTTCTGTTGGACCAGACCAGGCGACCAGAACTGAAGAAGCGGCTTGGATGAGCAGCGAAACGTCTTCACTCCTACAACGATTTGTCCAGTTGACAGATTTAAACTTTGTCTTTTTCTCCGATAACATATAATCACTCACTGTCAAACTGAGCACATCGAAAACGTCAAGGGTCCTATAGATCCACATGAAAAAATTTGTGTGTTCTTTTGGAAACGGAAAGGAATTTAATGGCACCTACACTACAGGATTTTTCAGTCTTAAACCATTTTTAATAAAGCAGCAAAAAGCGTAAACACAAAAAGTTTCTGAACACAAAGACTTCTGCAGGATATGGCAGCGAAGAGACCGCACACCACAAGCTGAAAGTGGACTTTGCACTTTAAAACAACTCCCTTTGAGATGATAAAGTGTTCCAAAGATCAGAGCATTTCATTTCTAGTTTAGATGAAAAGCTGTGTTATTATTATTTGTGAAATGTGGCACAGTAGCTCAGATAAATGTTTACGTTTTAATGGCGGTACATGACACAGGAAGTACAGTCACTATCGCTAATCTGCAGGGGCTTCATCTTCAACAGACACATGAGGAAGTACTCTCACCTTTTTACTATTAAAACGACACTTGTAACTGGATCAAAAGCGTCGTTTTGTGGACTGCGTGTCATGAGTTGGTTAAATTCTCTGGAGAATCTGGATGAGAATGCTGCAGTATAACTTAAGAGAGTTAAGGAGCTCAACAGTGATGCCTGCTCAGGTTCTGGAAGTAAATTTTACATTCATTTTTCCCACAGACTTTTCAAAAAATTAAAATATTAAGAGTTTAAAAGTTCTGAAGGCTAACCAGCTACGTGCAAGCTAATATCCACAACATGGTTAAGTCCAAAAAGGTAATTTAAAATATAAGATTCTCTAAAATGTTTTAATAACTTTGTGGTTTATACAATTTCTGAAACAGATTTTAAATTAAATTATAGGTGGTTATTAGTTACGACACAGCTGATTATCCCTGAGCAAGCTTTAGAACTTTTTAATATAATTTTTGGGAAAGTCTATGACAAAAATGAATGGGAAATGTAGTTTTGAAACCGTGGGGTGGGCGGTCCCTCCAGGAGAGTTCGTACGTTGCGCCTCTGTGTGCGTCTCTGCGTTTGCCCCTTTTATTGGTTGTTGCCGTGGTGATGTTTTGTGGTTATATGACACGACAGAACAGCTCAGAATCGCACTGACACCACACAAACGAGGATCGCAGCGGCTTAAATGTGACATACGAGGATCCATAGTGTGTGGCAACCTCCCCAAAGCCCATAACAGGATCAGAATCATTGTATTAAATTCAGGAGAAAAAAAAAAAAAGTTAAAATTGAGAGTGACATTTTCAACTGATTATGTATTTTTCCAGTTAGCATTTGACAATCCAAACACACTGGATTGTCTCTAAAAGCACTTATAAATAAAAAAAACCCGGAATTCTCTCTTCACTAAAAAGGTTAATTTGTGAAAGTCACTGTAAATGTCAGTGTTGGCGTAATTGGTACTAAATGCCAGTCTTAAATAATAAATCTATTTCCTGTTCGGTGGGTCAACACTTAAGACTCATCTGTGTTTTGATTTGTGCAACACATTTTAAGTAGATTCTGCATCCGTCGAATAGTTTTTCCTCGAGGGATGCAGAAAAGAGGGAACGGTCATGTATGTTAGATTTTTTTAACATCACATTTAAAACAAACGAGTCTTTACCGTTCTCACCTCGGACCCACCTGACCTGGTTTGAATATGAAGTTATAAATGAAAACAAAAAAGAAAAAAAACAAGAGAAGCAGTTGTGGTAGTTTCTGGATTCAGGTTTGCACTGCACCCACTTAATCATCGTCATTCATTTATTTCCATGCTCTTTACGATGGATCACAATCTGTACGTCCCAGTATATGTCTGTGAACGCACCAGGACGGAAGAATAATTAAAACACACATACATTATAGTCCCTCAAATCCATAGAAACTTGTAATAATGAGACAGCCTTTACAGGACATGCTGATTCAGACACTAAAATACGTTATAATAAGTTAAAAATAAGTTAAAAATGAAATATTTCCCCTACTTTTCATCGCCCAAACAAAAACCTGGATGCTGAACAGTTATTTATTATGGCAAGCAAATACACTGTCACATGGATTGTAGTAATAAAAAACATACCAAACATCTGATTCTGTTCGTTCTGTGTTTATCAATGGAAGTGTTGATGGTGGTCTCAGCTTTTATGTATCTGATCTGAAGTATTGGACGTAATCGTACAGAAGTGATGGCAGTGAGTAGTGTAATACTTCCTGTTACTGGGTTTAAGATGACATCAATATTCTATAAGTCAGTACTGGTAATATTTAATATAGATGGGGGCAATTAGAATAAATATTGTTAAAAATGCTGATTTTTGTTGTAATGCAGCAAGTATCCGGTACCTAGCCACGAGTGATGGAAGGTAACAAAGAACAAGTAGTAAAATATTGTACTTTGAGTCAATTTTACAGTGGATACTTTACTTTTACGTCACTATTTTGAGAGCAGTATTTGTACTTTCTACTCCGCTACGTTTTTGAACAGGACTGAAAAGTAAAAAGTACTTTTCATATGATTTGAGGGGTTATTTTACACATGTTCGTGGTAACATCCTGACTAGAGTTTTCGAGTACAAGCTTTGACTTTGAGCAGACAAAAGTAAATTCACAAAATTCTTTAGAAAAATTAAAAAATGTGTTCATATTGCTGCTTTTGAAATAAATACACTTTACTTTGTTCTCTTATAGTACATTTGTAAACTTAAATACTGTTACTTAAGTAGATTTTTTCATGTGATACTTTTACTTGTGTAACTTTTTACCTCTGTATTTGTACTTTTAAGTAACAAAACTGAGTACTTCATCCTCCACTGCTACTCACTGATGACAAACGGTGGAGGATGAACATTAGTACGTTTTTCATTTTGATATTTCTCCTAAAAAAGTCATCAACAGGAAAATCTCAGCGTCATCTGGGAGTGTGACACATCACATTCTCGAATCTAAAAACTACCGATATTTTCGAGACCTCAAGTCCAATCGGCGGAGCGTGTGTATTTATGATGACACCACTTGTACCGGTGCAACAACTTATGAATGAAAAAGCGCGGCGTCTGGTCTGGGGTGGCGGATGACGTCATTCACAGACAAAACCTGCCTCTGCTCTTTGAGAGTGAGGCATCGTCGTGACACCCAGCGCTCTCTGAATCACAGCTGGATCTATTGAGAGCTCACTGGGACGGCGCTAATGCTATAGTTCCATAGACGGCACCTGTGTTAGCCAAAAAGCCAAGAAGAGGAATGATTACGCCTCTGCCTGCACGCTGCATATGAATATTGACATGTGACGGGCAAATTGTAAGAAGAAGAGGTTACTCGGATTTAAAAACAATTTGGAAAGTGGTTGTAAGAACAATTTACCTCAAATGAATCTGTTTCGGTGACACATGCGGTTAATAAAAAACGAAGACAGTAGCTCAGTTTGTAGCGTGATCGTCCTCTGATCCGAAGTTTGGCAGTTTGAAATCTGCTCTTGACATAAACATAATGGGTAGAATTGTCCAGCTCCCACAGACGAATATTGTTGTGTTCTTGGGCCGTTGGAGAAACTAAATAGCTACTCCGTAAGAGGATGTACCAACACCGGCGTGAGAGCAGCTCAGGACCCCAGTCTGCTGTACATCTCCATCTCAAAGACGCTAACCACTCCTCTGAAGATAGTGAGGTTCAGATCTTAGCCAGAGAAAAGAAATGGTTTGAGAGGGGAGTTAAAGAAGCTATTTTTGTTAGGAAAGACAGTCCTTCCTTAAACAGAAATGGGGGCCTGAGACATAATCTATCCCCCATCTATAACTATATGACCCAGAACAATGAGAATAATAGCAGGGTTGTTAACAGCTGAACAGGGTAGTTCCATCTGAAACTGGAGACAATAGATGTTTACAGTTTCAATGTGGTTAGCCCCTCCCCCTCAGACAGATATAAGGCAGTGTCCAGCAGTAATCTGACCAGAACTGAAGAATGGATGAATTGGATGAGCAGCGAAACGTCTTCAATCTCAACAATTTGTCCACTTGACTGATTTAAACTTTGTCTTTTCCTTGGGTAAGACACTTAAAACCCTTGACTCCAGTGTCTGTGTGAATAAATGAGTAGTTTCTTGATGTAAAAGGCTTTGAGCGGCTTGAAAATATAACCATTTACCAAAACGTTTGATTATTTGATTGGCAGAAATAGTAAAACTATCTCAAAACTTCATACTACTGCATTGTGACTTGTTGACTTCAAGCTGCACTATGTATCTTTTACGTTGGAGAGGCTTCCACTTGTTATTGCTGTGCCTGGAATGTTCCACAGTACGGCATTAAACGCTTTTATCTCAACAGACAAAAGTAGTGATATCACCAAACCAAATCACAGCTCAGATTGATGGAAAGCATGTTTTTTTTTAAAGGTATTTAAGCGATAAGAAAACAACTCCCACTAAAAAGTTACATAGTGAACCTTTAAGTCGATAGATTAAAACATTGGAACATCTCTGGGTTCCTTGATGTCCATGTATGTTTTAAGATTTTTTTTAGCTTGGCAGTTGCTGGGAGACAGAATAAGTAAATGAAGAGGAACACATAATAAATCATAGAAAACAATAACAAAGGCCTAATGTTCAGTGGTCTACAATCTACATTTCCAAAGTGTACTTCCCCCCGATTAGACTAAAAGTCCTGGACAAAGCGCTCGTCTGCCCCTGACCTGACACTTCATGTCTCCAGTGCACTTCCCTTTTATAGTTATTCATTATTTTGTTTGGAGTACGGCTACAGATGGCACGAAACGACTCGCGACATGTCTGGATGTAAGTGATCCTGAGAGTCACGGGTCCAACGAGCATTTACCCAAAGTCTAGTGAAGACGTGCGTCACAGCCTCATTTAAGAGGGTTTGTGCACAAGACGAGGGTAATCTAACAGAAAGTACGCACGTGATGGAGAGAAAGAGGGAGGGAGAGAGAGAAACAGAGACAAACAAAGATACAGAGAGAGGGAGAGACAGTAAGGGACAGAGAGAGAGCAAGTGGGAGAGAAAGAGGGAGGGAGAGAAACACCGACAAACAAAGAGACAGAGAGAGAGCAAGTGGGAGAGAAAGAGGGAGGGAGAGAAACACCGACAAACAAAGAGACAGAGAGAGAGCAAGTGGGAGAGAAAGAGGGAGGGAGAGAGAGAAACAGAGACAAACAAAGAGACAGAGAGAGGGAGAGACACAGTAAGAGACAGAGAGAGGGAGAGACACAGTAAGAGACAGACAGAGAGAGAGCAAGTGGGAGAGAAAGAGGGAGGGAGAGGGAAAGAAACACAGACAAACAAAGAGACAGAGAGAGGGAGAGACACAGTAAGAGACAGAGAGAGACCAAGTGGGAGAGAAAGGAAGACAAAAAAGAGAGAGGGAGAAACAGAGACAGATTGAGTGAGAGAGAGACAAAGAGATAGACAGACAAAAAGGAACATAGACAGAGAAAGACAGAAGGAGAGACAGAAAGAGACAGAGAGAGAGAGTGAGTGAAAGAGAGGGATAGAGAGAGTCAGACAGACAAACAGAGAAAGAGAGAGACAGATGGACAGAAAGAGAGGCATAGAGAAAGACAGAGAGAGAGGGAGAGACAGGCAGAGACACAAACAGAGTGAGACAGAGCGAGAGAGGGAGATATAGAGTGATAATGAGAGAGAGGGGGAAATAGAGAGAGGGAGAAACATAAAGAGATAGAGAGAAAGAGAGACAGAGAGGGGTAAAGACAGAGGGAGAGAGAGAGAGATTGAGCCAGAGGGAGGGACAGAAAGAGCGACAGAGAGGGAGAGACAGAGAGAAAAAGTGAGACAGACAGAGAGAGACAGACAGAGCGATAGAGAGACAGACAGAGCGATAGAGAGACAGACAGACAGACAGACAGAGAAAAAGAGAGACAGACAGAGACAGAAAGGCAGAGAGAGACAGACAGACAGACAGAGACACAGAGAGAGGGGAGAGAGAGCGGCATAAGATGTTTTGATCAGGCCTGAGTAAAATGTCTGGAAAATAAACAGCGTCCTAGTTTGACTGTCAGCTGCATATTGTACTGAGCTGTAATGAAGAGGTTTCTCTGAGTCAGACCATCATTAGAGTTCAAGACACATCAAAGACAGAGGTTGAATTCTGCATGTTCTCAAAAACATAGGTAAACAGCACTCTTAAAGGTGCACCATGTAACTTTTCTCCTGAGGATTGGCCATGCACGTGCCTTCTGAAGATTTTATTACTTTGCCTGAATGTTTCACAGCAGTCGTCTATTCTATTACAAGTATATTTAGTGTTCAAAAATACTTGTAACTTAGTGGCATCACCTGGTTGTGTGTATGGAGACAGATACGTCTAATGCCACTGTGGAATATTCTGAGCCAAGCAATAATTTCCATGGAGACAAGCAACTGGCACCCGTCTGCCAGAAGTCACACTGTGCATTTTTCATTCAAATATAATCAATCAATGTAACCTTTCTTGTGGAGAGAGACCGAGTAAACAACACTCTTAATTTAAGTGCTGACAACTGTTACGCACAAAATAATACGTGTGTAGATTTTAGTTTATGTCATGGATTCTTCAAATGTCACAAATAGACGTTAGTAATGTTCAATTTGTATTTGCGAAAAGGATTGGGTCTGTGTAATCGCTCAGTCATCCAGGTTTGATCCACAGCAAAAGATGAAATTTAAGTCTGTCAACGGGAGAAATTGTTGTAGGAGTGAAAACATTTGTAGAAGTGAAGACGTTTGTAGGAGTGAAGATGTTTGTAGAAGTGAAGATGTTTGTAGGAGAGAAAATGTTTGTAGAAGTGAAGATTTTTGTAGGTTTGTAGGTGTGAAGACGTTTGCAGGAGTGAAGATGTTTGTAGAAGTGAAGACTTTTGAAGGTTTGTAGGAGTGAAGATGTTTGTAGGAGAGAAAACGTCTGTAGGAGTGAAGACGTCTGCAGGAGTGAAGATGTTTGTAGGAGAGAAAATGTTTGTAGAAGTGAAGATTTTTGAAGGTTTGTAGGAGAGAAAACGTCTGTAGGAGTGAAGACGTCTGCAGGAGTGAAGACGTCTGTAGAAGTGAGGACGTTTGTAGGTTTGTAGGAGTGAAGACGTTTGTAGGAGAGAAGGCATTTCGCTTCTCATTCAAGTCACTTATTGGACGAGCAGCGAAACATTTTCACTCCTACAATGATTTGTCCATTTGACAGATTTAACTTTCGTCTTTTGCTTATCAAAGGATTGGGGTTATATACAGTAGTAATAGAAGTCAATCTGTTCGCCTAGAATCCCGCTCTTGACATAAATATCATTGATAGAGCGGTCAGATCCACTAATCCACAGGTTGGGGGTGCGACTCCAGTGAATGGATGAGTGGTTCCTTGACTTTAAGTGCTTTGAGTGCCTTGAAAGTGTAAAAACGCTAACTAAAAATCTGACCATTTACAGCTGCAAAAGTGTTCCATAATTAAGAGCACCACAAGCCCGCTAATCCTTTCTGTATTATTTTAAAACTAGTAAAAACAGCGCCACTATGTCCTGCGATAACCTCCATTGCCCACCCCTGACCTCAATGTCCTCATCATCGAATTCTGATTTTTACTTCCCTTTCCCCCCCCTTTTATTTCTTCCTCTTGCAATCAGCGCAGTCTCCACCACCCACAGCTCGTAAACTGTAATTAACAGCTTGAATACGTGAGAATGTGTCAGAGTGGCTGAATGCTGGGGACAATGCAGAGTTAATCCACTGTAATTTGCCCATCCACTGTGGTTATGCCAAACGCGAAAGGAGTTTAGGCTCGGCACCTGCTACAAAGTGCCACGTATCCCCCGTCAATGTCACTTCAGTCATTTTCCCATCTATCTCTCACCCCACAAACATCTGCCTTCGCTCCTTATGATACGCCAAATTAAGACGCTTTATTCTGCGAGTGGGGCTTAATATTTCCATTAGACCCTCCATTGTACTTGTTCATTGTGCGTAGGCGTGGAAAATCAACATGAAAGCACCCAATGCACCTGAAATGTCTTACGCAAAATGTCTTCATCCTGTTTCTCTTTGGCACTGGTTTATGGGGAAATAATGAACTCAGGTGAAACTCTCCAGTGACTCACAACTTGCACAAGCGGAATTTTAAAGAAGACCTATTGCGCTTGTCTCTGCTATAGAGCTATCATCCATCATTTGTTATTATTTGCCATTTTCACGTCACAATATTCATCTAAAATGACTTAATAAAAGAACCAAGTCTAAAGTTCCGCGCTAGAAAACTGCAGTGCCCATTGTATCATTGAGTAAGAAAACAAAACTGGAGAACGAAGTAAGTACGTCACAGTGGGTGTATGTCGGTGGCGGTGAAAACGTGGATTAAATGGCAATATGGCGTCCTCAAACATGCACGAATCACTCCAAATACAACTTCGAGAGGGTAAATAAGAAGGGTAAACAACTATAACATGCTTAATAGCTCTGAAAAGTCGATTTTACAGAATAGATTTGCTTTAAAGTATAGATATTCAACTTACAAATCATCAAATATCATATTCTAGGTTGAATATTCCATGTTTCACTTGATGGAAATGAAGTATTTTTAAAGTCACAGCTGCCCAGAGACTGACTGACCGAAATGTGGCTGCCAATCTGCTCCATCAGCCCCTTCAACCGCCACTAATCACTCACTCACACACACATCACATTTATACTAGACAATGTGGAACAACAGTATGCAAAAGAGTCACTGCTGCCCTACTACAGCACCAACCATAGTAGATTTTTAAAGTTTATCATCAGAATGTTATCATGACCATCAGAGTTCATCAACAAGTGGATATCTTTGACTGAATCTCTGCATAATTTCAGCAAAGCACCTAAAATGTCTTCATCTTGTTGCAGGATTACATAAGAGGGTAAATTACACTGGTGTTTTTCCTGACAATAAGGATAAATGTCATCTACTAACACTGAAGAAAGGGGGTGATTCAAGGCAGGGGTCTTATCTGCAGAAGCCTCCTTTTATAGACCTATTATTGCTATTTTTACATTTACTGAAAAGAGCATCCGATCCTAAACCGAGGAGCGTGTTTTCCGTGGCTGCTAATGATGAATATTGTCTTTTGATGAGTTGAGTTTGTAGGTTTTTGCGTGGCAGATTCTAACAATGACATTAGGCAAGTTACATTTTTTGTTTCATATATTTTTTATTGATGTGTGAACAGATATAGCGCTGTTATTTGGACTTTTTCACCCCATTTTTATGTAGCAAAAACTAAAAAAAAAAACAACTAAAAAATCACACAAATCTTGAGTAAATACATGAATATGAACAGCATCACACAATAAATAATAAAAAATATGATAAACTATAAATAAAATGTTAATGATACGAATAATGAAAATTAAAAATGGGAGCGGTGGGGCTTAGACAGTTTAAAAAAAGTCAATAAATGGTTACTACTTTCGATAAAATTAGTTTACAATACCCTTCTTGGAATATCTAATCTTCTCTGCTTTAAAAAAGGACATAACCTCATTTATCCATTGACTGCTGGATGGGGAATTGTTGATTTCCAATGTTAGAGAAGATGGCGTCTTGCAACACGAGAGGTAAAAGCCAAAATCTGTAGCTTTAAAGTTGAATACCGAGTGAAGTTTTCTAGAAGACCAAAGATAGCCACATGCAGAGAAGGCTAGTTCAATTTTACAATGTGCAAAGGAGCGATACAGATAGGAACACAAATGCCACACATTCCACGCACTCTTTTCCAGCCTAATTCAAACAGACAAAGGCTACGGCGGTGCGCTGGACACCCCTAAGTTGCTAAAGCGGCCGGTGGCGACAACATAGTGAAACAATGATGAGATATGGCACGGAGATGCTGCTCCGAGCCCAGAATACAGACAGCCACCTCCACCAAGCGCCTTCTTCATTATGCTTCAAATTACACCCGTAAGACAGAGGAAATCTGGTTCACATAAATCCCACTTTTCAAAGCAGGTTTTATATTAGAGAGGAAATAAGTTAGAAAGGAGCGTGTTCTCTAAAAGGCTGCTATATGGATTCAACTAAAATTCAATTAACTCTTTTGTTAGTCTTCAAGGAAAGGCAGACCGAAAATCTATCCATGGACAGCACTGTTTCAAAAGAAAAAAAGTTTCCTAAAGGTATCTTAAAGTTAAATGTAAAGTTGCAAACATTTTTTCACGAACTTGGGAGTATTCTGAAGTTGTTAAGTGTGTCATTTCGTGCAGCATCACAGGTCGGGCGGCTGCGTGGCTAGCAAGGAGGTTCCAGGTTTGAGTCCTTGCTTCTCTGTGTCTACGTGGGTTTCCTCCGGCTACTCCAGTTTCTCCCATCAACCCAAACATTCACAATAGGTAAAATCCTCCAGCCAAGGCACTCCTGACCAAGCCTAGCTCAAGATCTGGAGATGGGTCCCCGGGCGTGGCGCTCTGGACCCCATCGCTCCAGACAGGTTGCCCCAGCTTCATTGAAAGACGAGTCAATCGCAGAGGACATATTTCTCTACGTGCAGCTTAACGTAAACCTGAACTACTCATATTTAAGTGTTTTTAAAGGATAAAATTGAACTTTTACTGTTAACGTAGTGGAGATATTCACACGTGTTCTACCAACTGAGCCACTGCCAGACCCGGGTCTATAGAGGTACAAAAGAGTGCATTGCAATCTCAGTTTAAAATGTTTCCAGTCTTATTTCAGTGACTAAAATAATGCCACTTAAGGGAAGCGAGGTATGTTTGCAACTCTTTGAAACTCAAATACACTCTCAGTCACTTTGGTCTGCACACGGACCTGGCCACTGCCGTCCAAGATATTGCGGATATAAAATGTGTTCCAATCCATACACAGCAGAAACAGCATAAATAGTGTGTGGCAGAGTGGGCCTTTGTCTTTTAATATCACTATAATGAACTATCCCAGGTTTGTTTTGTTTAGTCGTTCAGTTAGTCTACCTTTAATTTAATCACCACACACACCTGTAACTTTAAAGATATTTTATTTGTCTTACCTGACTCTCCACATGGTCCAGAAAAAGAGGGGGCGTGGTCTGTGTTGGCCATTTTTAAAAGCTTGGGTGTGGTCCTGGGTTTTTTTTTTGTTTTTTTTCAATGTCTTTGCGTATTTGTTTCAGTATTTAAGTCTATAGTTTTGTTTTAAACACTTTGAGTTAAAGGGATTCAGGCCCTCATAAGTCCACAGTGTATAATGAGATCCTGGTAAAGTTGTACCTAATGTACGTGAGAAGTAAATGGTGTTTACCTGGGAGAGAAGCTTCTGGTTTGAGAGGGGATATAAGCAGGGCAAGTTAGGTTTTCGGGAGAATCAGGAAGCACGTGGGGTTTTCCTGTTGCCTTTGTTTTAGTGAAGCACAGTTACTTTTTGTAAATATGTATTCTTTCCGAGTCTGCCTCCTACTTCCACCACATCGGACCAGCTCCCCATTTCAACACCCTTTTCTATCGATACATTTCATAATAGTCATTGATCTGTTGTGTAACTCTGATGCGTGGGGGCGTGTCCTAAGCGCCACGGTGACCCTCAGAGGCGGGGCTAAGTTTGTTTACCATGAGTTGCTGGGGTTTCCTGCCAACCCCTTTTATTTAAAGTCTTTTCCTTACATCAGACTTGAGTCATCGGAGCAGCGCTGACAGACCATGACTCAATGATCACTAAGAGGAATATGAATAGCCTTTATGTCCTGTCTAATTGATTGAATACTTTCAGGTCTGTTAAGCTCGAGATAAACGACAGGTCAGCGTGAACATTAAGCATAGATTTCCTACATGAATTATGGTCGATTGTCTGCAACGGTTCTAATTTTATATGTCGTTAATAAATGAAAGGCAATCTTCATAATTCTACCTTGACATTTAGGATCTCAATAACTCAAGCCACCTTGTTTTCTCAATTACACTAAGTAGGTATTAGCTGTATTTTTATTTGTTTATATGTTTTTTTTTATCCAAACAGCTAACCCGATCCCTAGTATTTTCGAAGAAGAGTCATATTCTGCGCTAGAAAATGATAGGATTGGGGACCCTTTACCCGCTGCTGTGGCAACAAATCTATTACATGGACAAAAAGGACGTGAAGTAAAGTCAATGTGGGAGTTAATCACGGAAGCAGTGATTAGAGACCTATCATACAAGACCTCAACAAGATCGTCAATATCTTCTTGTACCCTGTCCCGTTAATGGCGCCATCAACACGAGTGGGTCTGAATCGATGAGAAAACTAATGAACTGCTAGAGCATCACCTCAGCTTATCAAGACAGATTCCCGTACAGGTGAAGTATGAGGCAACACAACAGTTTAAGATATGGGTCTATGGGTGTCTTCTTTCATCGGTTGTAATTAGTATTTTAGATTTAATTAGCTTCCTCGATTGTCAGATCAATGGCAAACTAATAGCGCGATTCTTCACAATGAGACATATTTCTTCGCTGACGGGAGTGAAAAAGGTTAAAAAGTTGACGTCATAAACTTTGAGGGTAGCAAAGATGGATCGTTATTTGCGGGGACGACACATCATCTTGGTGGGGAACACTTGGAACCACAAGCTGAGTTACCAGTGAGTCAATCAAACGCTCAGTGAAGCGCCAAAACAATTAATGTGAACATGTTTTATGACAAAAATGTATGTCCACGTCTGCACAGTATTCATTATGAGACACTGAGGATACTTTTTGGGTCAGTAGAGGAAGATAAAGGAGATTTAAAATGGCTGACTATGTCCAGTGGTGTAAAGAAATAGGAATTAAAAGCATCTCGTATCCTGGAAGAAATGTATCAACCAAAAATTGGACTTATGCAACAAAGGCGCCAAAGAATAATCACCAAACAGCAAAGGTTGTGTTTAGTTAATGTGCAAAACGTATTAACCTTATAGTTTAGACCTACGCAAAAGTCTGAAATGCATTGCAAAAGACAAAGTTTAAATCTGTCAACTGGACAAATCGTTGTAAGAATGAAGACGTTTCGCAGCTCATTCAAGCCGCTTCTTTAGTTCTGAAAGATGAGCAGCGAAACGTCTTCACTCTTACAACGATTTGTCCACTTGACAGATTTAAACTTCGTCTTTTGCTACGGATCAGACCTGGACGACTGAGGGATTACACAGACATATTTCAGTCTTTTGTTAACACCATAACATCGTCAAAACGTACATGAACGTGAACGAAATCTTGATTCTAAACCATAAATTGCACATATTTGTCAGAAAAATCCCAATTACGTTGCTCAGTCCTAAACAGGCCTCGAAACCTCTTGAATGTCTCTTATGTCAGGATTTTTAATTGCCAACTTTTGAGTCAGTTTTTGTTGAATCGGAATCTTCCCTGTTTACTCTATAAAAACGAAATTGGAGAAACAGTAATTTGGCCAAAACACACATTTTTCAGGCACCTAATTACAATGTCGAGGCAAAGCAAACCTCGGGAGAGAGCGGCCCCCCTCACTGCAAACCAATTAGATGGGGCTGAACACATCTCCAATCAAACTAATAGGATTTCAAAGTTTTGGCTGCGAGAGAAACGCGACCTGTGGTGTGCATCCAACACTTAGCGGCGCTCGTTAAGCACTTGTGGCCCTGTGTTTAGTGTTACCAACCTGGCAACCGCGCGGGCTCCTCTCGAGTGCCGACAGCTCATTTTTGGAGGCACGGCTTCAGGAGTGAAAGAGCACTGAGGCCTGTAATGATCAGCTTTTAGCGCTGCACCGGGGCGACTGAATAAGCCATCAGGCGACATTATTAAGGCCGGCAGGGGAAAACAATCTCAACCTAAGCCGCTCCCGTGTGCTCCTCCAGCGGGCCACTCCACGGGACAAAGTCATCAGGGACACTTGTTGGCTGCACAATGTCTCGCCTCAGTCACAACAAACGGATTCCCAGCCTCCATATATTACTCACGACGCAACGCTTTATGATGCTTTTGAAATCTCTGAAAGGCACTCGGTTTCATTTCGCTGCAAAAATCTGGTTACGCGCACCAGCCGCATTCAACGCAGGCAGACATTTGAAAGTGAATAGACGTGAGCCGCTCCTGAAAGGCACTAATGACTCCGCAAAAGAGTGAAGCTAGTCTATTATTTCCACAACATTTTTTTTTTTTTTTACCAAGAGAAACACTTTCAAAACTACTCGTGTTTGCATCCGAGACCTCGTGGCCGTCCAACCACTCCGCGTTTGTTCAGGTACGTGCAACCTGAAATGTCAGATGCAAACAAATTGCTGTGGACTGATGGAGAAAAAGAGGTCAGCTGCAGGCTCGGTGGAAGTCACTGGGTTAATCTAGCGCCGATATGAGTCCGAGTACTTCCATATCCATTTATCAAGTAAGCAAAACAGCTCTTTACTTGACCGTGTAGCAAATAACAAATCTCTCACCGCTTCGTGCAATCTTTCTACCTTATGTAACACAACATTTCACACATGCTCGCGGCGCTCCATCTTAAATCAATACCAAACCTGCTAGAAACTTGAGCCCAGACTATTAATAATAAGTTCCCCACGACCTTGATCGATACACTTGATTGATTCGGAAAGATCAATCAGTTATTTTAGTCAATTTCGTGGTTAGGTGTGAAAAGATGAGGCTTTGGGGGGCAGAAAGAAGAAACCACACACGATGTACCTCTGTAGAAATGACTCAATCGCTGTAGCGCTAATTGGACAGTTTGTTACTATGGGAACTCTTTGTATTATCTGGGATTTTCCAATACTGGCCAATGGAAAATTAATGAATATAATGCGATGTAATGCCAAGTAATTCACTAGTTAGAGCGGTAAGAGTATAAATTGAATGGTGCGCTATGAAACTGTTCTGGTTTGGAGTCTGGCACCTGCTTGTCTCCATGGAGATGTTATTGCTTTGCCTGGAATGTTCCGCAATATGCAAGGCAAGGCAGGTTTATTTGTACAGCACAATTCGTTAACAAAGCGATTCAAAGTGCTTTATGGAATAAGACAGACATAAATATGGTGTTAAACTGACCTGACATCTATGGAGAGAAGCAGGTGACACCACTGGACCAAGTTACAGGTCAGATCTGTGGAGAGATGACCGAAACTTGCAGTAAGAATGCAGTTTTTTCAAGTTTTTTTTGAGCAATAAAAACATCTCTGATTGAATAAATGCAAGGAACACATATTTATAGTTCATAGTTCATATTACGCTATTTTCTGATCTATGTTATAGTGTTTTCGAATCAAAAACATACCCAGAGTTGTGTTTTCTTTCATTCACACATGTTTAATACAAAAATCCTGCATATTTAGGCTGAGTTCTTCTCTCAAACACTCTCAAAACACTCTGTTCCACCTTGTGATGTCATCATGTGGTAATACAGGAAGTGCTCCACTGTGTTTTTAAATTCCACACACCTTCACTAGAATAATTTGGATGATTTCAGGCCTGGAATTGCCCATGTGTACTAAGTAAAAGGTAAAACGTAGCTGTTAACTTGAAAACTACCATTACATGACATCACAAAGTGGAACAGAGCATTTTGAGCTTTGGAGATGTAGACTAAACGGTTACAAAAATGTGCAAATGAAACAAAACAGAACTCCACGTATGTTTTTGAGGAGGTAACATGGTTCTCACATGGTTTAAAGCTAGCAAGGATCCATTTTGGACCTTTAATGAATCAATTAATGAATCAAACTGTAAATCTTTCCGTTTATCATACAGTGAAGAGCCACTTCTTAGACACCGTAGACCTTACCGTAGTTTTACTATCATCAAACTACAGGGGAAGTGTCTTTATTTTTACCCCACAGAAACAGAAGCTAACAGAATTATAATTGATAAATCACTCATATTTTGTTGGGGCGATAATTCACATACAAATATTAAAGGTCCTATATTACACAAAATTGACTCTAGTGAACTTAAAGCCATGCTGTTACCTCATCAAAAACAGACCTGGAGTTGTGTTTTGTTTCATTCACACCCTTTATTGTTAGTTTTTCTATATCTCCAAAGCTCAAAATGCTCTGTTCCACCTCGTGATGTCATGAAGTGGTAGTTTTCAAGTTAACAGCTGCTTTTTACCTTTTGTTCAGTCGAGATTGGTAATTCCTGGTCTGAAATAATCCAAATGATTCTAGTAATGAAGGTGCATGGAGTTTAAAAACACAGTGGAGCACTTCCTGTATTACCACGTGACATCACAAGGTGGAGCAGAGCATTTTGAAAGTGTTGTTGTTTGTTGTCGGGTATGTTTTTGGTGTGGAAACAACATTAAAACACAGATCAGAAAGTAGCGTAGTATGGGCCCTTTAAATCACCATTACAAACACCCAGCGTTGTATTTGAGCTGCACTTTGACGTACCTATAGTTCGAAATAGCAACAAAATCCTAAAAAGTCTTTGTTATTTTTCATCCAGCGTCACCTATGGAGTCACAGAGAAATTTGAATTACACAGTTAGTTCCGAGCACTACTTCCTGACCGCTTTTTCAGATCAAAAGGAAAACCAATAAAATGTCTTGCTTGCAGGCATCGTCTTTGAAGTGGCTCCCGCTCGCTCATTTAGACCAGCGGCGCAGAGAGACGAGCGAACACACCTAAAAACCAACAGATCGTCCTGTTTATATTTGAAAAGGCGATTGACAACAGCATCGGGTTGAACATTTTGTATCGTATAAACATCTAGAGTTACATAGGCATAAGACAAAACAATATAACTTGAGTGTAGCCTGCAAAAAAGCTTCACTGTGTAAGTTTACCTGCTTGTTTCCATGGAGATATCATCTAGGCGGTATGGTAGTTGCATAGCTAGACCTTATGCCTCACAGCAACAAGGTTCTCAGTTCGATTCCTGAGTTTTTATGGATTATATTGACTTATAGTTCTATATACTGTAAGTGGAACAATCATTTTTGGGGTAAATATTTATTGAAACGACTTTTTCCTTGTAGTAGTGGGACATTTTTGGTTATTTTTTCCGCAGAATGATAAGATTTGAGCTGTAGGAGTATAATGTAGCTAATCCATTACATGTGTCTATCTTTGAGGCTTGCAGAAAGGACAATAGACACAAAAGTTTAAAATGTTTTATTGATAAATTGTTGTATCAGCTAATTGATTAATTGAATTGTTGCAAATTTTAACTTACCCATGTTGTCTGCCTTAGGTGTTTCGGCCAAATGAGTCCCCGGGGAGCCGAAGCACCTTTAGAAAGTTCCGGGGCAGACAACTGGGTGCTAACAAGAAGGGATGTCTTTTATTTTAGCTTTTTGGGTTGTCTAATTAGTGTTCACTGTTAAAGTAAAGCAAAAACATAGAGCTCTATTTTAACTAACAACTTAATTGAATAAATGATTACACTGTTTGATTGGGGAAAACTTACCTGTAATACAGAGTGGGCTCAACCAATTAGGGAGGTGCTGTATAAAAGGAGCAAACCTCAGTTGGCTACGAGGGGGTGCTGTATGTATGGGATGTACTGCCATGCTGATTCTTTTAACATTTTTCTTGGTTTTGTAAATATTTTTGGTGTTCAAATAAACGTACTTGGGTCTGCACTGGACACACTGTCTCAGCTCTGCTCTGTTCCTCAACGAACCACTAAAGTAGCTATCTGGGCGATTACAAGAGGATTGAATTAACTGAAATTACACAAACTGAGCAAAACTTGTTATCATGACAGGTTTACGCGTGGGTTTCCTTCGAGAACTTTCCATCTTTTCCCCATCAACTCCTGACCAAATCTAGCTTAAGACATGGAGATGGGTCGCTGCGTACTGCGCTCGGGCGTTGAAGGATGGGTCATAATTGATTAAATGCAAGATGAAAACCTGGCAACACAGTAACAACTCCAGGAAAAACAAGCAGAAAAGTTACTCCAACTTTCAGCATCTATAATAAACAATGGGGTAATCACTTATTCTTACCACCACCACTGGAGTCTTTCTACGCTCTGACAAAACAGGGTCAGCTGCTGCAACAACGGCGTAATTATAGAGCTTTGTAATTCAACTGTAACGTTCATGTGCTTCTCTGGTATAAATTTGCATTAAAAAGGAATTCAAAGTGTTTATTTCCTTACATTTAAGCTCATATACAAACCCTGCAGGAGATCAGTGAGTAGGAAGAAAGCGTCCTTTTTATAGCGTAATCAATCAGAACTGTGAACTTGCATTAAATTGTGTCTTTGCGTGTGCTCAGCGTGATATAGGACCGTATCTGTTGTCCATCACTGTCACACAAAAGCTGGTGGCGGAGATAGGCAAAGTGAGTACGCTGTGTGTGTCCCCCAGGGGTTTCCGTAAGATTTAGATCTACCAACGACGAGTTTTATATAAGAAGACGATTAAACACAGGGCTGTCAGTGAATCACAACAGTGCGTATGTTTAAATATGTTAATAATAAGTCATATGTTTGATCAATAAATGTAATAAGGTGCATTTACTCGCTGCAAACAAGTTCATTCGAGTTCATCTTCATTCTTGTTCAGTGCAGATTAGGCAGGAAAATGACCTTCTCCCCAGAGTCAACGGGAGCTATAATAATAAAATAATAAAAATCATCACCCACTGTTCTGTTTGCGTAGCATTATTATTGAGAAGGAAATTAGTTCCACCACCGCATTTATTTCCTGTTTTTATTTTTGTCTAAATAGGATGTGAGTAGGGCTCTATTATCATGTGAGTTTTTTGTGTTTTGAGTGTTATCTGGCTTCATTTCTTCTTGATTCTTGTAAATTAAAGTGTTTTGCTTTAAAATATGTTGTATTAAGTACTCCTTAAATAGTCTTAATAAAGCGTGAAGTTTGACAGGTGGATCGGAGCAGCGTTTGCGGTGATGCGGTGGTAAAGAAGGAGCTGAGTCGAAAGGAGAATCTTTGTTCATGAGCTTTGGGTAATGATCAAAAGGATAAGATCGAAGATACAAACGGTCAAAATAAGCTTCCTCCGCAGGGTAGCTATGCGCTCCCTTAGAGATAAAATGAGGAGCTCAGTCACATGGGAGGAGCTCGATGTAGAGTCGCTGCTCCTCCACGTGAAGAGGAGCCGGCTGAAGTAGCTCGGGTGTCTGTTCTGGAAGCCTCCTGGACGCCTTCCTGGGGCTTGGAGTCCCACCAGAGGAGCTGGATGAAGAGAAGAATGGTTGAGGGAAGTCTGGGAATCCCTGCTTAGACCCCTGCCCCGCGACCTGCCCTCGGATAAGTGGAAGAAGATGGACGGATGGTTGGAAATGTCCTGGATGGAAGAAATAACTAATTAATAATCAATCAATCAACATTTATTTGTAGAGCACTTTACAACACTCAAAGTGACCAAAGTGCTTCCCAGTAAAATCAAATTAATGAACAAAGAGTTTATTAAGAAGTCTGTCTTTATGTTTTATTAAGGCAGTAAATAGGGTAGTAGTTATCAGAACATTTGCTTGTATGTTTTTTTTAGAGTTGTAGTACCGGTAGTTGTCTAAAAAAAACCAAAAAAAAAACAAAGCTTCAATCAAAATGCCAAACATCATTATTATTATTATTATTATTATTATTATTATTATTATTATTATTATTATTATTATTATTATTATTATTATTATTATTATTATTATTATTGTTGTTGTTGTTGTTGTTGTTGTTGTTATTATTATTATTATTTATGTATTCTTTTATTTATTCTTTTACTTTATTTTATTATTTTTTATTTATTATTGTGCTATATCATTCTTGCTCATTGTTTTGTGTCAGACTTGAGTGCAGTTATATTTTTCTGTATTAAAACTAGGGCAACAATGAATATGATTCCTTTATGTGCCAGTTTGTTAAATGGGCAACGCGAGCCTATATCCCCCTTTTATGTGCGTTGACGTATACTGCATATTGTGTTCTTTTAAGACTGTAAATTATTCTAGACCATGAACCTGTTAAGCTCGTTGTAGCCTACATGAAGTAATGCAACAGTAATCTCAACCCTGAGCCAATTGTGTGTATGTCATTTTTCTATGGGGTGTTTAGAAACGAGGAGAGGATTTGAAAAGGGTTTGAACAAAGAAGCCTATTCACTTTTGACATGTTGACTCACTCCTATAACCACAACCTGTTATTTAAACCATATTAGTAACTTCACTCATGAAAGGATCTGCACATTTCTGCAACAAGTTTGAGCATAAAGTACACAAAAAATGAAACAGTGGCAGAAGAATAGTTGATTTATTGCATGACTGTAACAGCGGGGCTCCCGTGAGTAAAGCCTTTTCTCTGAGTGCGTTGCAAAGTGCTGTTTTTATTTGTTTATTCACGGCATGATTAGCCATCTGTGTGCGCTCGCCATTTGTACGGGCTTTAACAGCGGGAAACTGCACCTGAATGTAATTTGCCCACCTCATATTCATCAACCCCATAAAAAACGAACCGCACCGGTCGATATTTGATTGTGGCCGGTGTCTAGAACGCAGTAGGTGGTGACTAAAAAAACACACATATAATAGGGCTGGATGCCAGGAGTGGTAATTGTTTTGGAAAGGATCGAAGCCGCTTATGTCAAAGGTGTTTTTTTTTTTTGGTCCCTAAAATCTAAAAGTACATTGATGCGTTATCCCAGTCAGAGCTATGGAATGTGACTTTTATGGATTAGTGTTGGTTAAACTGAGTTAAATTTACTGTGGCACATATGGGCTTGTTATTAATGGTGGAATTGAGTTAATTTGTTTTGCAGGATTTGATTGACAGACTTCTACAATGTGTTTGCTGACCTTTGGCTCTGACCTGGGGCGGTAGGAATGAATAAAGCCGTCTTGTTTGGGTAAATTACTAAAGAATCAATGCAAAAATTGTGTTGTGTTGGCTTTGTATGTTCCACTGATGTCATTTGAAGCTTGGGATTACACTATATAAGTTACAAGATGTTCTTATGTGTTGTTTTTTGGTGATTCTCACAAATGTTATAGATAAATATGGTACAAAATTGTCAGATTTTTTTGAGATGTTCATTTTATATGGATGTACTCATGGACTTAAAATTAAATACTGGGGATTTTTAAAAATTTTATAAATAAAACAAAAGCAAATTATCAAAATAAACTACATTTTTAAAAGTTCTGAGTTACCTTTGTGAAATTATGACTGAATATTAGCAAATAAAAATCAACCAACTCAAGTTACCTCATGTCAAACATTAGATCATGCTTTATTTGGCCCAAAAATAAATACATAAATACATCCATTGTACATAAATACATAAATAAATCATATTTAGCAAACAGACACGCGTCTCAGTGAAGTCCATAGATGTCTGATGAGGAAATATACAGTTGAGGTCTACTAAAAGTTCATGTGGTCTGCCTCGCAAAATCGTTGTCGCAAATTCGTCATTTCACCTTTTCTTGTTCGGTCTCGCTTTTTGGCGTTGTTAGCAGGACGTGAAGGTTTTCCAGAAGAA
Organism: Periophthalmus magnuspinnatus; assembly: GCF_009829125.3. Lineage (NCBI taxonomy): Eukaryota > Metazoa > Chordata > Actinopteri > Gobiiformes > Gobiidae > Periophthalmus > Periophthalmus magnuspinnatus. Next base: position 28,728,051 of record NC_047132.1, read on the forward strand.
GTTTTTACAGGGGGCTTTGCGATCACGTTGGGGCAGCGATAGTCTGTTGTACACCGCCCTCTCCTCCAAGCGGGACTCCAGCGGCTCCTCCAAATCCAGGGATGGCGACGCCTCTCCGGGAAGCATGTTCGTGTCCAGTGCCCCGTCCAGCAAACCGGACACCAGCTTCAAAATGAGCTCTTTACGCTCTTTACTCAACTCCTGCAAAGACAAACGTGATGTCAGTATCTGCAGATTATCACTGTGAAAGAACCAAGAACTATTTTCTCCTTACCCTGCTTGGATGGAGCGGAGTTCTGTCATCCACAGGTAGAGCGGAGGCTGCTTTGATGCTGAAGACCACCCCCATGAGAGCTGCTAAGATCACCAAAAGCTGCATGCTGCGTACTTAAAGGTCCAAAGTGCTATACAGTTAATTCTAAGCCAATTAGGAGATCCGGTGATGAGAGAGGAGAAGAAGAAAGCAGGCAGCAGCAGCAGCAGCAGCAGTAGCAGCAGCAGTGGCGGTGGTAGAAATACTAGTTGGTTGGTCACTGGAGACTTGGTTGGTTCTTATGCCTCTACCTCCAAAGTCCCCCCCTCTTTTATACGCCTCTCCCCCGTGGTGCAGCTGACGTAGAGGGGTTGGTGGGTGTGCGACGACAGGGCTGCCGCTGGTGCTGAAAACGCTGAGGGGAGGGGTCTATAAGGGGTCAGGACAGAACAAATTGAGCCATTGAGTAGTTAGCCTTTTTGACAAATTGTTGTGGTGGGTTTCGAGTGCGGTAAACACACACGTCATCTCGCTTTTGATGTCTTAAAACGCCACTCATATTCAAGCTTTTGTTAAAAATCGACTCATCTGCGAGGGGTAATATGAAGCGGTGACCCTACAATCCTGGAAGACAAGAAAAGGGGTCAGAATTCTGAATAGGGGGAAGTACAAAGTGGTCATATAGCCATCCTGCCCACAGTGATTACAGTTCTTTTGTTTACCATTGTACTTGTATCACACACGGATTCCTCGCTGACACCTGCAGATTACAATTGAGCGGTCAGACACTGGGCACAGGGGAGGAAGAAGAGCCCCCGGGGGAATCACGCATGACAGATCTGCTCAAGTAAAAGGCGCCACTAAAAGCAATTGTTCTTTCTCTATCAGATATCACAGAAAGCAACTATAAGGTTACAATGGCGGGGCTATTCAACAGGCTGGAGATAATCATAACTAAATGGGATCTATTGTTTGATTTTATTCTATTATATCACGCGTATGGTGTGTATTATACTGTTGTCAAGGATGTAATTGGGGTTAGGTATTGGAAAAAGTAGATATTCATTTACATAATACTAAAACTGGAAAGAAAATCACAGAAGTAGAACAAAATTGGACACTTTCAGAACACTTTTATAACAGTCTGGGTCTATAATAGAACTATGCTGCGTTAAATTATTATTATTTTGTGTGAAAGAATATTATAATGTCTCATTTTTATTGCTATTATCCTATAGAAGAATCAAAATCAGTATCAAGTATGAAGCATTTTTATTAGTATAGAAAAAAAACATTGGCATTTCTGTCTCATTACAACATGAACGTATTACGCATTAATGTTGGAATGATAAATAAAGTCTTTATTTATGACTTAAGTGTGTATGAGGCAGGTGATTTTTGATTCGTGATGATTCTTACTTGTGAAAAGGTTTGAGACGAGCCCCAAACAGAGCTCATAACTGTGGGCCTCAGATCAACAGTCACACAGATGACAGAGATAAACCGTGAACAATACTGCAGCTCATTTTAGTCTACGATGAGAACAAACGTTATTTTGAGTTTTGGTTTTGTTGAAGATTAAATTCTCCTTTAAAGCCGCTCACTCGAGATCACTTTTGATTCAGTTAGAAAACCTCCCTTTTGTTATAGACTCTGTTGAATTAAACATGTCCGCTCTAAAGTTACATTAAAGTGAGTTTTCAGGCTGTTTACACTTCAAGACTTTTTGGTGGTGAATTCAAAGTTTTAGAGGTTCTTGAAAACATTTGGCTTTGTCTCACTTTGTACTGAAGTGAGTAGGTAGGAATTATAAGATAATAAGAGCAAAATATAGTTGATTTTTTTTTTCTTTTTTTAAAATTATGATTTAAGAAAACACAGTTAAAGTGGGCTGTAGACATGGCCATACAAAGATCTGTGCACATTTTTAAAAGTCTAGAATTGAAAAGGGTTATGGACATTATTTCCTAAGAGTAAAAACAGGCAGGTTGGCCTTATACCAACTTCACACTCAGTTTCTCAAAACTACATTTTGGTGCTACATTTGGCGCAAACATTTTGATGAACCAAAGTGACACTTTTAACCCAGAGGCCTGGGCGAGTTATTGTTCTTTAAAAAGCTATTAAAATGACAAAGAGTGAAGAGCCATGTAATTGTCAATCCTCATTTCAATAATATTCAAGAGCCTTGTGTCTGTCACTCACCTCCTAAGTCACTCACCTGCGCAAACAGAGCGCAAACAGCGCAGAGGATGAGCTGCATGTGCGCCACGTGGATGTGCAGCAGAGCTCTTCATGTGAGAAAACCTGGGGCCAAACCAAAGATCAGCACAGTTCAAACGTTTACATCGTGATTTCAGTGTGACGCATGTGGCCAGACATAAGTTTCCTTTACAGAAAAGATCAGACTTAAGGACGAGTCCTGGAGCTCTGTCTATATTTGGCTATATTCTGTCTATATTTTAAAAAGATAAAATAAAATCAGGTAATTAACGTGAACAGTTGCAGCATGACTTTTAATATGACGAGGACAGTTCTCAAAGATGGTGGATTATTTGTTTTAAATAGAGATTTCATCTGCTGCTTTAGAGTCAAACCATCGCCACATGATGCACTGGAGTTTGATGTTGACTGGCGCCATCTTTTGGCTAAACATTGACACTGCCGCTGATCTGCTGCAGCAGACAATACATGAAAACCATGTAAATCTCTTACACGAAAGTAACTTTTGAAGACATTCAATATAGACCATGAAAACAAGTCCAGGTGTAGTCTAGCACTGATTATACGGATTTATTAACAGTTCATAATTATTATGAAAACAGTTTTATAGCTCATTAGCATCAAACATCCCAATGTTTTACTACAAGGTACAAGTCATATTACATCAACTGTAATGCTTCATCTTTGCATTGGGATAAATTACATGATAATAGTCTTACGCCTGATGCACATACTGTATATGGCGAGACAAGGTTTGAAGTTACACTTGCATAATCCCATCAATACGTCTATTTGCTGGATTACAAATCTTAAAATACTATAATAATTCATAACCATTTCCCTGCCTGCTCTGAATAGGACAACCTTTAGCCACAGGTTTAAGATGACAGGCACTATAAGGTTCATGAGCAGAGATGAGTTAAACATGTATGACCCATGACACAGTAAAGCAGGAGGTAAATTTGTAACATTAAAAATAAAAAGCAACACATGTATATATACTGCATACACTGTACATACTGAGCGATACAATGACATTGATAAAGGGAACACTAGTTTTAGTCTGAGGTCAGCTTTCATGGTTATACTTCACTAGTTTGATCAAGTTGACAATAAAAAAGTAAACAGTTTGAGTGAAACAGACTGGTAACAGTGAAAGACTGAAATGATCTCCCTCTACACAGGACATAATTCCTCTGTAGATTTCAGAGATTTCTGATGCGAGTGCTGAGCTTTGAGGTGCAGACGCTTCTGGGTCTGGGTGCAGTGGTCATGCATCATTCAAAACCTGCCAGAAGAGGTTTATAGGTCAAAGTCATGCATTTGTATCAGGACATTTTGAGTGTATAGTTATGTTTACCTTTCTTGCGAACTCTGGCAGGATGAATGAAGCTTTGTGGATTTCAGCATTGTAATATTTAAGATTCATACTTTCAATATCGTCTTTGGACAGCTCTTTCAGGGGCACACGGAAATTTGTTTCCTAAATAAAAGACGAAATAATGAGTCTTAATGATACATGGATGCTTCCGGTATTACGGCATTTAGTGATGAATCAGCTAAGACTCACAGCGTTTTTACTGCAGCACATGAATCCAATTTGCCCACTGGGGTAAGTGGGGATGGTGCAGTAGGCATAGTCCACCACTGGGAATAAGGACTTGCAAAAGGTTTGCATGTCCTTTATCAGCTGCAAATGAAGCCACTGGCACTCTCCTGTGGAATGATACAAGAGACACATTCCAAGAAACAAGATGAGGGAGTGGTCTGAGGCCAGCTGTTATTGTGGTAAAAAAGATTTATTACAGATTAGAAGTTTTTACCCTGGCAGCAAAGAATCCCATTTGGCCTTAATGCAGTCTTCATCAGCTGATAGTATGATTCTTTGAAAAGACTCTCCGCAGGGCCTGAATCAACATTATGGATAAATACTTGGATCTGCTCCTTTGTTCAGCACATAGTCTGTAAACAGTCTGTGGTGGTCTGAGTATGACAACTCACCAACAGGATCTGAGGAGTCTGTTATAATGATGTCAAACGCATCCTGATTTTGTTTCATAAATTCAAAGCCATCACCAACATGGAGGGTCAGCTTTGGGCTGAAAAAACCTTTGGCCATTCCCGGGAGGTACTTTTTGGATGCATTTATTACGTCCTGTACAAGAAACAATGTTATAATTCAGACGCCCTACAGCGACTAGTGAGACACAAATGTACAAAAATGCATTACCTCATCGATCTCACACTGAACAACGTTTTGAACCTGTGGATGTTTGACCACCTCTCGGAGCACGCCCCCATCCCCTCCACCAATAATAAGCACCTGTCAAATTGGGACAGACAGTTAAAAAAAGCACAGTTTTGATCTAACAATTGTAAACAGTTATATGTATACCTTCTCGGGATTGGGGTGACTACAGATTGCAAGGTTTGCAATCATTTCCTGATAAGCAAACTCATCTCGTTCTGTGCATTGAATCACTCCATCCAACACCAAGACATTTCCATATGTTTTACTGCAAAATCAGAGTCAGCCAGTCATTAGGTATGGGTATGAAATAAAAGCATGTAAGTAACTATGTGTAAAACAGAATATTGAAAAAATCCCAAACTAAGTGGTAGGTCTCATAATGTTTGCCTAGAGACTTGCCTGAGATAATGATTGATAAGCAGTAGTGCAAGTAGTAAGTATTGACCCTGTAGAAAATTGATGGATGGCTGCACTTGCATATTGCCATAGTCTAAAAGTTAAACTGTCAAACGCACTGGTTACTTTTGTAATAAAACCAATATGAACTAACTGGTTTGTCTGGGTTCCATACAACCTTGAGGCAAAATGTGAGAAGCTTAAACTGAATTTATGATGAAGACTAGGTTAATTTACAGATTTGTTTGATTATTTATGCACACTGATACACATTTGGCAACAAATTCAAGTTAACTCTATTACAATCTTAAGTAATCACTGCACTGGCTCCCCGTTTCATCCCAGATTGAATACAAAATCCTTCTGCAGACCCATAAATGCATCACTGATCAGGCACCACTGTATCTGCAAGACCTGATCACTCTGCAATCTTCCAACCCCACCTTCAGATCTTCAGGTAGCTCCTTCAGGCCCCACCCACTAGGCTCTGTATAATGGGAAACCTGTTCAGCTGCACCAAGACTCTGGAACTACCTCCCTGTCCAGCTGAGAGCCACACAGAGCCTGGACTTTTCTTTTTTTTTTTTTTTAAAGCTAATCTACAGACCTTTTTAAGCTTACTGTTGATGTTTTTATAGCTTTTAGCAATTAGTATTGGTTTAAAGTTCTTGTTTTATTGTAGCACACTGAGATTCTATGGAATGAAGAGTGCATTATAAATAAATTAAAACTAAAAAAGTGGAGAAAGTGACTGGTACAGTTGGTAAAGATTAACAGCAGAAAGGAACAAGGTGCAGCTGCTGACTTGAGCTGCCAAATACTGACTCAGTCCTGAGGCATTAGTGAGACCTGTGAGCCAGACACGTGTTACTCACCTGCACTCTGAGAAACAATTACCTGAAAATCAGTAAGATTCAAAAGAAAGAAGCTTTATCACGGAAGGATTAGACCAACACATGGAGAATGAAATGAAGATCGAGGCTTTTACTGCAGACTTATAGTGAACGTTTCCAAATATAACAGATGGATGCAGTATTTAAGGACTGCCCGGTGTCAGATTTGAGACAAACGCGTGGTGCTTCTCTTCAAACTGTCAAGTTACACAGCACATGGTTACACACTTCCACTACAGACAGGAAGTTAGAAAAATAACGCTAAACCTAACTGAGATTAAAATAAATAACCTAAACTGGTGTCAATCACTTAATTTGTGATCACTTCGGCTTCAGATGATGATGTTTACGTATGAGCCCGATGAACTGTGTGTGTGGGAGGCTAAGAAGAAGCTAGCACTGCAGCAAAGTTGAGAGTAGTCACCTCTTAAAAACGAGCACATCTTGAAATTTGGACTTCTTGTTGTACAGAACCTCTTCCACCTGGAGGCTCATGGCTTGTCCCGGCCACAGCGTGCATGTCTCGGTGAACCAGCCTTCCTTGATGTTGTCCATGACGCTAAAATCGCCACTAGCTGCACTGATGCGTAAAGCCAATGTGGCACCGTGAGCGCGGCGCATGCGCAGAGAGCGGTGCTTCCTCTGTCTTCTTCACGGCCGCAGCACAGAGGCCCACGGGCGTGTTACTGCCCCCTAGTGGCTAAACACGCACACACAGCTCCATAACCATGATCTAAACCTTATGAAGCCGTTATACACCGCCGAATCATAACATTTTACATTTTCTTTTTAATGATACTAGAACATAACACTGCAAAAAAGCATTTTATATTTAAATTCCATCTTTGTATAAAATCTGAAATCACTTCAAATGTCCCCTGGCCAAGTGCTCACAGACCCCTGGTTGGGAAACACTGATCCAAACAGTTTTTTATTGCTTTATAAAAAATATATTAGCCGTACAAGAAATGAGGAATAAATGTGGTCTAAAATAAGTGTGCACTTGAGCGATAAATGCCAACAAGAGAAAAAATCTTTTGTGTGAGATTTGCATTACATAAAAATATTAGTGTGGGTATTTAAAGAAAAACAGCTGACACTCCTCTAAAAACACTTTAATAATAATAATAATAAAGATGTCTTAGTGTAAGAGTCTTAATCTTAGTCATATTTACACAAATACTCAAAGCCAAGGGCAAAAATGTGTTTAGAAATCTATTCTTCAAATGGCCAACTGAATGAATTACCTGAAATGTTAACTAAAAACATTACTGTCAACAGGAAACTATAAAACAAACCATGGCAAAATGAACATCTATCTCTTGGGCCAGTTGTGTCTGAATCCTCTGTGGAACAAGACCAAAAGTTTTAGTTAAAAGTCTGTACATTCAAAGCATTATTTTGATGAGCTCATGTTTTTACCTGTTTGACTTGGCAGGCTGGTAGGACATACTCCGATTCCCAGCACCAGGGTTTGATTTTGGTCCCTTACCAAACTTTTGATAAGAAAATATTTAATAACTGAAAGAATTGGCATTACAAATAACCGTATAAATAATTACCTTTTTCTTAGAGTCATGTCCTTGTCTGTACGGATCAAACTGTGTGTCGTCTTTTGATTTCGCCCCTACAACGGTCCATTTAAACATGAATTATCGTGTAATAGAACATAGATTACTGACAGGAAGAGCCGTGCATACCACTAGAAAACACTTTGAGCTGTGACTGGCTGTAGTCGAATGGGGTGAAGGCGTGTGCTGATGCTGCCTCTGTCTGTGGAGGCTTCGATTTTTTCGTGGGTTTGGGAGTGGACTCTCCAACCTCACTGGGAACCCTGTCTCTCTTCTTACCAACTGCTTTTCCAGATTCCTAATAGAACAGAAAACCCACATTAATTGCTATACAAATTATTATCAACAATTTTAATATTAATAACGTAGCATTTTCTGTTTTGCATCTTCAATTTTGCGATAGTAGATGAACTGAGGTCCTAAAATCTGTTATGTAAAGTGCATATCGTGACAAAAATATACTGGTAAAATATATGTTGTCCAATTAAAGATAATGATTGTCCCTTGACACCTGCTCTCCACATATGGCACAGACACATCAACCATATGAATATTACGAGAGTGAATGAATTAACTTGAGATTTTAATAGTGCAAACAATTATAAATCTAACCCTATTTAAACTCATTTCGAAACCATCTGTTGCAGGCAATATGGCTCGTTTAGGAAAATCCCCTGACTAAAGCTTTTGATTTTGACAACTCACAAATAAAAACTGTAAATACTGGACTGTATCGGATTATTCAAACACAAATATACTATGTAGAATAATAAATGTAAAGGCTTCAAATGCTTCATCTGCTCGTCACCTTGGAAATCTCATTAAACTGCATGTGACAAGTTAGACTATCAAAATATCAACTATGTTTTAGAGAGTAAAGGTTGTAGCTTTATTTCCTGGATGGACATGAACAGCATATGACATGGAGGTTTATTATCTTGCAACTATAATGTTAACAAAGACCAAAAGATGTCTACATTACACAACAGCTATTTTATTAAATCAATGTTTAAACTGTCAGAAAAATCCCTTCCTTGTGTGTACGATACGCTGTCCCTGTATTTTAGATGAAATGGATGAAAGTTGATTATATAGATGTGAGTTCTAAAACAGAATAACTTCACATACTTCTGTATTTTTCAACTTTTTTTTAAAGTTTTCCTCACAGCCTGACATTAAACTCATGTAAAACTATAAAAAATATTTGCTACAATTATTATTCCACCAAACCAAATACTAATACTAACACTAATAATAATGATGATTAACAGAATAATTTGTTAATCTGTCAAATTTAATCCTAATCTTTAAACTTTCCTCTGTAGTTCTACAAAGACATACACATTTGATCTTTACATTTGTCTAATACTCTGCACCCACTTGGTCTCTAAACCACGACTAATTGTGGTGCTGTTAGTCGCGGTTTAGAGACAAACAGTCGATCGACCTGCATGGAAAAGTGAGCGCTGTGTTTAAATTGCCTGGTAACTCTAGAATGAGGCCTCTGTATTTTTTATACAGACTGATATCAATCTGATCCCCAGACCCTGCGCTGCGTCTCAGCTCGGTCAAACGTGATCGTGCAATTTGTTTCTTTTCAGTGACACATGTGAAAGAAAAGAGCTCATTGTTCATTTATGATTTACACACCAGAATCTCTGTATTTGAGCAGGCTTGAAGGCTTAAAGCATCATTTTTGTTTTACTCTTAATGTTTGTAACACGCAGTATTCAACACAAGGTTTGAGGTTAAGTTGTTTCTCAGTAAGAATGCGACACACTTATTTTAAGACGTCTAAACTGGAACCTGCTACTTTGGTCACATGACACAGCTGTTCATCTTCAGGTTGACTAGAGGCCTTGGGATACATCTTTTCAGTGACTGCAAACATCTTTTAATGACGTATTCTACCTTTCTGTAAACAGCTAACAGTATATATCCATTTATGACCTTGTACGGACAGTATGTAAAATGAGTTAAGTCCTTATAAGACTAGCCTTTTATAGATAGTACCTTTCTTGGGCTATAAGTACTAGAAAAACTCCTTTGAAATGTAACTTCCTTCATCTGATCAGATAAACGTCTTTCTCTTCTTTCACAATTACAAAGTCAATCTGAATGTTTGTAAAGGGCTTGCATGTCAGGAATATTACAATGCAGCATTATGATCATGTCCTACTGAATTTCACAATAGCAGCCACCTACTCGTTTCCATGGAGATTATTGGTATTGCTTTTTCAGGAATGCTCCACAATGTCATTAAATCTATCCATCTCTATGCAGACAAACAATTGGCATATTCAGGTCATGCTACGGGTCAAATCTGAGGAGAGGCGAGTTCGGTCAGAGCAAGAATGCATTTCAATTAACCCTCTGATGCATGAATTATGAAAGCCTTGGTCAAGATTTTTTTCTGAAGTGTTTTTATTCTTCTCAGGCCATGAAACAACATTGTGAACTGCCTGTAAAAATGAATTAACTTGGTGCAATGTTTAGGCCTGAATAAGAAAACCAATCAGTGGAAATTTACTTGCAGTTACACCGACTGACCACTGAACTGATCTCAATGGAGTGTGGCAGCAGAGAGCACTCTAGAGGCTCCAATACTTAAACCAATGCATTAAAGAGAAAGTTATGTTTTAATAACTGTCCACTGCAGTGACCGCTGTGCACCAGAGGGTTAAAACACCCGCAAGAAAATATGAAGGCCATACTGTGGAGAGTTCCAGGCGAAGCACTAGCATCTCCATGTAGACTAGCATGTGGTGGACCCCTCAAAAGAAAAGTTACATAGTGCGCCTTTGATTTGATTTCGTGAACAATTTGCTTTTACAATTGTCTATAGAGGAGGAAAAGAAATATACAAATTGTCCAGAAAATGGTTGAGTACCTCATCGTTAAGACAATACTGATCGTGGTTTAATACCAACCCTTTCATTGCAAACATGCCATTGTACACATTTATCAAAACAAATTGGCTTTAAAACCTCAGTGCCAGAGAGCTTCGGCTGAAACTGACAGTGAGTTCGCTCTGCCAATATTTGTTGGGAGTTGGCAGAAAGACGAGCACCACTTTCAGTTTCGCTTCCAGCACTGTGATGCATTCATCCAGACTTTGCCAACGCACATATCTAAAGATGTTGTCTCAAAAAGAACTGTTTTAAAGCTAACTTTTCACCTAGGCCGACATCAAACCGGTAGCCTGCTGTTATTGTTATTATAGTTATTGTACCTCAAGTGACTCATGGCTCAAGGCTCATGCTGTTCCGAGTCAAAAGAAAAATGGCAAAGACATTCTCTCTGCTGCGGTCAAAGAAAAGGCTTTTGTGCGAGTGAATTGAGACGCTAAAACGAGGCGCCATATGGTGAATAAACAGCATATGACTAACCAAGCGGGATAGTGCCAGGCTAAACCCCATTGAGATAGCGCTAACAGGAAGTGGGCTTTTGGGGGAGCCACTGTGGCGTCCCAGGAGCAAAAGAAAAGCACTGAGCATTTGATGAGTGGAGAACATGTCACTAATGCTTTGGTCCCATGCCGATCCCTCCCTTCAGCACGCCATGTGACAGATATAAATACAAAAAGGCCACAAGCAAGCGAGCATTTCTAAAGCCTGGAAGCTAAATTTTAGTCTCTATTTTTATACTTAGAGATGCAAACCAAACAGGTGGCGTAATAGAGGGTTCAAATGGCTAATAAATTGCGTTTGGAAGAAGCATGCGCCAGGCTCTGGGGTGAATATGACTCGCGCTTTTTGTGAGCATCTACTTTCCCAACAGGGGCGTAAAAAAGCTGTCAAAGAGTGAGAGGCCTATTTGAGATGGGAAATTGAAAAGTAAAGATGAGAGAGCACATTACTCACTGCTGCTTTCTGGCGCACTGTGGCTACATCCTGCAGAGATTCCTGGTAGCTCTTTTTAGCCTTCTTTCTTTCCTCTGCAGAGACATTATTGAATTACATGGGCACTGACATTTCACCGTATTATTTTGGAACCTATCCAAGTTGCATATAAATGTGGGTTTTAAGCTCCTTACCTGTCACTTTTCTTGCCTCTTCCTTAGCTTTTTTCTTAGCCTCCAGTTCTTTCTGTTGTTGCTCTATACTCTGCAGCTTCCAGCGTTTACTAATCTGTAAACGAAGCGAACATTTAATATAATTCTAAACTTAGCATTTCAACAATTACCTCTGATGTATCCGTTTACCTCGAATATTTTGGAGTTGGGGTCAAACTTTGCATTTTTGTTGACGTGCACATCTAAAGGTAAATACTAAAAAACAAATGATATCATGTTAATTTTAATATATTTTTTATATTCAGTGTTTTCAGGGGTTTTTGTTACCATTCTAAAAGGATTTTCAAATGCCTCTATGATACGTCTGGCTTTCATTTGAGACCCAGAAAGTGAATCTTCCGCTTTCTTAGTTAACACTTCCTGCAAAACAAACACACTGACTTTCAGAGATTCAATGACATCTATATAATTTATTTAAATGCGTTTTTGATATTTTCAGACCTCAAATACGGTGATTTTAGGCTTTGCCATTAGACTGCTTAGTTTATCTACATCAATCTCTATCCTCGTCTCTTCAGAAAAAAGAATTCCTTGTTTGACTGGCATTTCTTGGAAGAAATCAAAAATATAATATCAGGAAACCACAATATTATATGCGTGATTTATTGTGTCACACTCACCGTGAGATAAAAACTGGGGGATGTCACTTTCAGAGACACGTGACGTATCATGCGGACCAAACAAAGTAACCTCTGGCTAAATACACAGAAGAACACATTAGTACGAAGCATCAACAACAAAATTAACACGATTTACTACAATTTAACAAACCTTTTTAACAGGCGTAAGTCCTTTGTTCTTTTGAGCTACAATTTCGGCCTGTATGGAAAAAAAAAAAAAGTTTAGCCTATAACGTCTGTGCACTTAAACATTCTGATACACACCGATTTTTACCTTAAGGAGGGGCATTTCTCTGGCCTGTTGTACTAATAAATGTAGTTCATTGACCTGTTGTCTGACCAATGGGGGTACAGGGTTACAACAAGCAATGATGCCCTGTGGCTCTCTGAAGAAACGAAAAAACAAACAAACATAACGTTCTTAAATAAATTCACTTCGTTAAAGGAAATGAATGAATGCAATGACATACTTAGGCAGTTCCTCCGATATCTTGTTCATCATGTGCGTGGGCAGGACGTATCTAATCAGACAGATAAAAAACAAAATATAATGTGGTAGAACAAACTGTATAAAAAGTGTCACAGCATGTGGGCTGAAGAAATATGGCAGAGCACCAACTAAAAATAGACAAACATCTCCTGCAGGTCTCCCCAAACAGTGTGTCTGTCCATCTCCAAGCAGCCTACCCTGTGCTTTCATCTTCCTGCCTGGCAAGCTTGTCCCTCCAGGCAAACAGTAATCTGAAGGCAGTGAGCTGCTGTGTGTTATAAGACTTTTTCTGCTTCCTCTGCACCTCCAGATATGAGTCCTCTGTGTAAATAGGCTTGACGTATTTCTATAAGGAACCAGGGCAAAAGGTAAAGATGACAAGTGTCTTGAAGATCATAATAAACAGGCTATTTAACAACAAATAGCAGTTAGGTAAGATAGCTCAGTTTATATGTGGATCTTTGTGGGATACCTTGAGGGAAATGTCTTTGCTCTTGTTCCAAACGCTCTGTAAAAGTCCTGGCTGCCCGTGGTTGAAGTCCAACAGTTGAGCCCTCATGCGATCGTAGATGTAGAGCAGATAGTGGGTGTCTGAGCGAGCATACTGTACCATCTCCTCGGGCAACGGACTGTGAGGTACCAGGTAAAGGAACACTGTTATTTTTCACTACATATTGAGAGAAAGACGAGAACTGTTTTGACCATTATCATAATCTACTGTATCATAATCAACAAATCATCCATTCAATGTCCATCCAAATATGTCTGGAATAGTGTTTCTATACCGTATCCTCCAGTCAGCGAGTTGGTAGCGTTTGTCCGCGTCCACATTACAATAAAGTTTAAGCAGATGGTCTAATGAATGTCGGGCCAGGTTGAGAGCGCGACTGGCCTGATGTGTGTCAAACAGGTTGACAATATACAAGCCGAAGTCTCTTTGCAGCCACTCTATGTCCGAGTCTGCACCATGGAAAACCTGTCAAAAAATGGACAAAACAACCAAGTAGGCATTAATACATTTGTTAATAATTATTTAAAGTTATGCATTTATACAGTATTGTTAATCTTCCTTAAACAAACATTTTCACAGCTCATATCTGTCTGACAAGATGAAGCCCACATATTTTCGCAGGTGGCCCACATAGTGAGTCATGGGCCACCCACACACACCACGGGGCACCTGCTAACTCCATTGAACATATAACCAATTACAGATTAGCCAACAAGTAAAAGTTGCACAAACTTTTATCTATGTACAATGCAGAACCAGCACTTTGTCAGTTTCTCTCCAATTTTATCAGCACCACTTAGAGGATTTGGAATGAGATTGTGAACTCATTATGTAGTCTGAGCCCCTTTCTCTCTAATATTATTATAATATATTCTCCCTGAGGTTATTTTAAAACCACTATAATCTCTCAAGTTGGTGAATGCAGTGACACAGCTTAATTGTGGGAACCAATATGTCGGACATAATCCTAGGTTTAATTATCCGAGACCAAAGGACCACGCCAGAAACATCAGCAGCTGCCAAGAGCTTTAGCTATTCTTAGCAATGCATGGCGAAAATATTAGCAACTTTATGGCATACGACTTCCCCAGTCTCCATTAGCACACAGCAGTACAAAGCTGTGTGACATTTACCTTGACAATGGCAGGATCTGTGAAGGATTCATTGAGGATGTACATCTCACTGCGCAGCTCTAGTGTGTCTATGATGAAGTCCTCTTCTCTGGTGGAGATTTGCATCAGACACGTGATGCCCAAGAAGCTTCTGTAGGAATGGTGCTGCGGGAGAAAGTAAAAATATGACTGCGCCCAGGTCTGTCACGATAACAAAATTTGAAGAATGATAAATCGCTATAGAGAAATATTTTGATAAACGATAATAACTACTTTATACCACTGATTAAGATTAAAATAAAGCATGATAATCCCCGCAAAGCCTTTTTAAACAGACAGTATCATTAAAAGACCTGAGCTGCAACAGTTAAACAGCAGAATAAACCAATAATCAGCCAAAAGAGTGACTTATTTAACCTGCTAAAGCTCAAATCTTATTGTATTACAACAAAAATGACAAAAATCTGTCCACTTTTGCCATAAAAAGTACCTAGCTCCAAAATATATGATTTGAACTTTCAGATAGTGAACCATAAATCAATATTGTAATTATTGGGACAGACCTAGTTATGTCTAATGTTGGGACACGGCATTACACGTACCTCAAGATCCACGGCAAATTCATGCTGTTGGCAAAGCTTCTCATTCAATGTAACCAATTCTTCCAAGGTGTCAATATAAGTCAGTTTTGTCTCTGCAAGCTCTTTGTACATCTGCAAAACAATTCATTGTTTTAACATCAATATCTATGAATATCAGAATTTGAGTATCAGCTCTACCTGAGGCTCTGGCTTTGTTAAAAGACTGTCTGTTGTTGTAAGATGATCAATTTCATACTGATAAGGATGTGCAAACCTATAAAGTATAAAGCATTATGCATTTGGAACTAAATTAAATGTACAACACAAAAAGACAGAAATGTATTACATGTCGTCTACGTGCTCCTGAGTCCGTTGTTGGTGAATAAAATCAGCCAGTGCAGTCGGGACGTCCAGGTCCTCTGGTCTTTCTTTGCGGATTTGTTTGTTACTGAAATCTGTTTAAGACAATGTTTAAAAGAATAATACTGGTGTAATGTGGCAGCACAGACAAACATTTAAAGCAGAAATACCAAAGTCTTACAGGATGGAAGAGGCTTAATTGCATTGGGTTTAATAAAGATCTTGGGGATAAATGGCGTGTTGCTGTTGTCAACCTTTTCTTTAAATTTCAGCTGTGGCCTTGCCACATTCTTGGCATGTAGAAGTTTAAATGTCTCTGAGCTTCTGCCAAGACCCTGGAAAACAATAAAAAATATATATATTTCAGCAATAATTAGACTTTAAGAAACTGTCTTTTACCTTAAAGGTCATACAAGAATTTACTCTTGTGAGCTTTAAGCCGTGTTAGGATGTAGTTAGATCATCAAAAACATTCCCAGAGTACCGTTTTCTTTCCTTCACATGTTTGAATAATCCAGGATTATGAATCTGTCTTCATCTCCAAAGCTCAAAATGCTCTGTCCCACCTCGTGATGTCATGTAGTGGTACTTTTCAAGTTAACAGCTATCTTTTTCCTTTTGTTCAGTAGAGATGAGCAATTCCAGGGCTGAAATTATCCAAATGATTCTAGTGAAAGTGTATGAAGTTTAAAAACACAGTGGAGTATTTCCTGTTTTACCACATGACATCACAAGGTGGAACAGTGCGTTTTCCATTTGAGAGAAGAACTCAGTCTAATATGCAGAGTTTGTGTGTTAAACATGTGTGACTGAAACAAAGCAAAACTCCAGGTATGTTTGTGATGAGGAAACAACATTACAACATAGATCGGAATATAGCATAATGTGGGCCTTTTAAATTGCTAAAAGACAGAGACTGGCACATAATGTTTCAACTTGATCACAGCCAAATCAGAGAGTGACATCTGCAGTATCAGAGCTGAGGGGTTAATTAGCCAACCTTGCGATTCCAACTGGAGACCACAATCTTGGGAGGCTGAAATCCTGCGGGCATGACAGGCTGCTGGCTCCTGTTCACCCCATCAGCTTCATCAAGGAGCATGCCCTGAAATCAGACACATCAGTTTTCACTCCCGTTTCCTCCTACCCCTTTTACTGACAAAAGCAATGTTGTTCATACCACTCGCTCCAAGATGACATCATTTGAATCCACAACCAAATCAAACCTCTCCTCCAACCCCGTCAGCTTACTGCGGTCCCTCAAGTGAGATCTGCAGCCGTGATGTTGCATAATCTGGCTCATACTTAAAAAAACAAACAAAAAACAACAATAATTAAATGGATATTCTTAATACAGCTAATTACTAACCAACCAATCTATTTATTTTTAAGTTACAAAAGGCCTGTGTGATCTGAATGAGATTTTTAGTAGATTTGAATGAAATTATGCTAAATTTATCACAAAAAGATACACTGCCTGGCCCACAAAAAACATTGCCACCAACAAAAAAAAAAAAGGAGCATACACTAATATTTCGTTGTTCCACCTTTAGCTTTGATTACGGCACACATTCGCGGTGGCATTGTTTTGATACGCTTCTGCAATGTCACAAGATTTATTTCCATCCAGTGTTGCATTAATTTTTTCACCAAGATCTTGCATAAAATAACCTGGTCGTTCAGTATATTCAGGTGTCAGCTGACCTCATTCTTTAAGCACAGACTGTTGCTGAACCTAGACCTGACCAACTGGAGGAGGCTCGTACCCATTTGCGACTTTTTTTTGACCACGCAGTGTATAATTATATGCTTTTCATCAATTCCACAAAACATAAAACTAAATTAGTGATGGTATCAAAACTCAGCACATGGCAGATCTGGTATTGTCAAGTGTAAGCTAGTTGAAAAAAAAATTGATACCTAGGTACCATCCCCTGAACAGTTTTAGATTAACCATGATCAGAACTAGTACAAGATCCGTAAAGAAACAAGCGGATTAACTGCTGCACATGGAATTGTCCAATCAAAATTTCTACATCAGACCAGGCTGTGCATAATTTTGTGACTACGTCTAGTGCATAAATCATATTCAACTTGTACCTATATGGTGCTACTGCAGATGTTTAAACAATGATAAGAAATCCTCTTTATGCTTTCCTAAAAATCGCAGTATGTGTGATATATAATCTCACCAAAGCAGAAGCTTATCTCCTTGACTTTCACAGAACTCTTGAAATCCAGGAAAGCTCCGATAGAAATCAAACTCATCTCCAGCTTGAGGCAGGCCAGCAGAGGCTTTGGTGGCTGACAACACGGCCCCCAGTCCATACTGCAGAACAGACAGGTGTAAGATCAAATATTAGGATTACGGATATGGAAAAAAGATGTTGCAGTAAGTGAAGTGCTTTAATGAGAATACAAACATTTACCATTCACTAGATAATCTGTAAATAAACAAAACTTTTCTTTAGAGTGGAATAGGTGCATACAAACTTTGGCTGCAGAGTACAAGCAGGCCAACTTTGTATTTATTTACCTATAACACCTGCATTATAGACACAAGAGGATTTGAGTTTCCAAGTAAGAACAAAGCACTAACACTACCATAATACAATCCTATGTTTGTTGTTGAGTAGATATAGTTGTGATTATAGCAAAAGCAATAGCTTCATCCGCATAGATCCAACTTTAGCCTATAAATTAATGCCAATAAAGTATCTGCACTGTCACAACTGATACAGATGATGCAGCCAACAGATATTGAATAAAAACATATTTGCAGCAGCATCAGGAGGAGAGTAACCCACGTTTTCCGATTTGGTTTGCTAGCATCAAGATACAAACTTACTTTGACAAACGCATCAGCGTCTTTAAATCCTGGACACAGCTCGGGTTTGTCCTCCTCTGTTGTTTCCGAACTGCTGTCTTGTCCGCCAGACTTGGAGGATTCTTTGTTTTTAGAAGAATCCATCATAAAATTTAAAGTAGTGCGTATAACGTGCCTGATGTGTACATGTGTGCCACCGGAAGCAGGAGACACTGTTTCTATGTAGGCTCTGTTAGAGTGCGCCACCACAGCGCCATCCTGCGGCGGGGAGGGGAACTGCGCCGAACTAAAATCCTCATTATGTGTCATTGTAGGAGTGTATAGGAAGTAATCATGTGCAAATCAGTATAATTATATGACTCATCACCAGTACAGTCACTTTACCTGTTGTTTACTCTGTCCATATGCTGTATTGTATGTATAATAGCGTAATTATCTGATATTTTGCATTTACTTCAGGGTTGACACCTTTTCTTGTTCTTGTAACTGTTTACATGTTCTTGTTAATGGAACAGCTTTTGTATGTGACACTCGGTTGCTATGCCGACAAGTTGATGTGAAGGTTCTATTTGTCAGTTACTTGTCTTTTTTGGAGACTGGCTTTATGAGTGGAGACTGCTGCGGCTGCTTTGCTCTTGTTTTGGCGTGGGTTACAGTCTACAGTAGCCCTTGTGTTCAGAAAATAAACAACCAGAAGAAATTCGGCGTGTTTCTTTACAGCAGAATGCAGAATAGGCATAGTCACTTGTTTTGTAACCTTATAGTTTTACTTGCACGGTGTTGTTTTTCAATAATAGGTTAATAATAGGTAAAAATAAGAGAAATATAGGCTCTTTAATTAACCATGCACCGTTTTGTATCTGAAGTCTATTCAAAGTATTTCTATTATTTTAGTTGGGTTGTTATATTGATTTTTTTTTTTTTTTTTTTTTTTTAATATTCATCTTAATTTTTGATTGCATATTTCTACTCTCATGCTGATCTTGAACTTTGTCTCACTATAATTTCCCCACTGTGGGAGTAGTTTATTATCTAATCACATAGAGATCAATACATCATTACTTGAAAAGGTGTTTTTACCACCCACAATATACAATTTATATTATTTGTCAAACAGGTGGGTGCAAATTGTGCTAATACCGTCAATATAGCCTATAGTGTAGCCTTATTACATTATAAAATCCAAATAAGACATGGGTAAGACATAGCAAAATATGAGGTTGGAATTTCATCAAACTTTTTCTATTATTAAAGCAAAAACTGGCAGTATATAAGCCTAATATTTCCATGAGTCTGTTTCCTGATTGTAGAAAAGGGTTAAATAAGTCCATAATTCTGCATAATCTGCTCAGCCTTTTATCTGGTGACAAGTTGTAACATGTCATGAACTCAGCAATGTTTATTCATCAACCAATCTCGTGGCTTTCGATTAAATGACCAAACTGCATTTGTCACTGCACCCATTGAATGCTGGGAGACTGCAGACACAGCTCTATCTTTCCCTGTTTATCGACTCGTTTACCAAAAACCACTGATGCATTTTCCAAGTGCTGACATTGGGGGGCAGTGTTGATTTTTGCAATGTGTTGTTGAATGCAGCTTCCTCACAGGTGAAAAATACCCCACTGGAAATTGAAAACTGACTTAACTACATCTGTCTTAAGATTTCCAATAGCAGTTTTGATTTAGATATTACTGCAATGATGTGAGATAAAGTGAAATGTATACTGTAACCTATATATACACTGGGCAATCTTTACAGTAGCTCATTTGGTGCTTAAGCAGTGAGTAGCCTTTGCCTTTAGAGTACTGACACACCAACTCATTATGGATGATCTGTGGTGTGCAGAGAGAACCCCAGCTTTTCTTCACTTCCCTCTGCTATTGATCTCTTAGCAGAGGGTCCTCTCCCTCTTATTATCTTAAAAGCATCTCTGCAACACTGCCTCGATCAATATTTCACAGTAGCTTTCCATGTCATTCTGCTGTTTTTAGCGGGAACTGTCTCAACTTGAGCGGTGTCCCATAATAATCTCAGGAACAGGTTCAGTGGCTGTAATCATGTGTTTGTGTTGAGTCTTTGCGTCATTGCCGGCCTGATGTCAAAATCTGCTGCATTTGAATGAACCTTTAATCTGTAATAAAATGCTTAAATTTGGTAAATGTATTCTTTAACCACTGTAAAGGATATTACTCCTGCCATTTACTCTCATTTATATGCTTATTCATAATGTTATGCATTTTATAGCTTTGATGGTGCCCCGAGGCGCCACTCATTCTTTCAGGCAGTAAAAGACAGTAAAATCTGCTGAAGCTGAAAATGACAAGGTGCAAAGCATAATTCAGAAAGACTCCAGGAGAGGAATCACCCCTCAGTGAGTTGTTTTTATTAAGTTGTTCGTTTTAGAAAACACAAATGCACAAAACAATATCATACATGCACGGCTCCAACGGCTCAAGATCAGCTGATGACACTTTTCAATGTGAAAATGTTTCCTCGATCTCACAGAGATCACGGTCAGGTCAAAAATACTGTTACAACAGAAAGGTCAAGCGTTGTCACCCACATGTCGGATTTTAGATGGACCATCCCATTCCTCGTGCTGCAGACTTTCCAATTTATACGTGGTGTTTCTCAAATGGACACGGAAAACGGTAAAGCTCAAAACTAAGAGGATCTGGGTTAGTGTTGATTTAGGGCTGGTTTTGTAGTTTTAAATGGTGCGAAGCCCAATAGTATCTGAAAATAACTGTTGTCCTAGCGTTATTATTACGTCTGCAACAGCATCTATGTTGACCTAACCCAGTCGCCCTCTGCACGCTAACCTACTGGACGAAAAAGAACCCTGCCATATGATAACTATTCACTTGTTTGTCTCTTTTCTGCTTTCACTTCACGCATCTTGAAAACGCTTGCCCTCCTCAGGCCTAATCGGGGCGGGGCCTCGTAATCAGTGACCACACCCAGTGCAGCCATCTTTATCCCGGTGCTCCATCCAATCGTAACGCGCTCATGGGAGGTCTGCAGCACAGCAAAACCCGATGGTGCCGATATCGTCTTTTGGGTAACCCTTACACTAGTTTGATCAAATCTGGAAAACAGCAAGAAAATTGGAAAGGCTTATAAAAAGGACAAAAATACAACTACTACCTTGTAACAGGTAGAGTGTCACTGCAGCAGAAGGCCGTGTGGAGAGAGACAGCAGCTGTTCTGAGTCCTGGCTGCATGTTGATTTCTTCCAGATTGTGTTTGAGTACGAATAACAATTGAAAAGTGGGACACATTGATTTGGCCTCGCTGTCGGTGGTGCTGCTTCAAATCACAACAGAGCACATACAGTATGCATGGATCCCACGCACAAAAGGGGGGAGAGCGCGCTTGGCTTTCCAATGAGCCGATACTCGCTTGTAAATTTCACGTCTCAAAGCAACACTTGACCTTTATGCGAAATGTAAAAACAATTAGGAACAATTTTGGTTTAAAAAAAAAAGAATAAAAGAAGCAAAAACAGCTTTACAATACGTTACCAAACAAAAGTGTTGCATCTACTTTGTACCGTTGATAAACTTATATCAAGAAGTCCGTCCAGAAGATGCATTCGTCAGTGTAAACATTGGAGACATTTGGAGACAAACATAAGACAAGTTAAGCCACAAAACGACAAGGATTCAAAGCCAGCGTTTGGGACACCTAATTAAAAGAGGATGCTTGGAAAAACTTCACACTGAATACAAAGTTAATCTTGCAAGGTGCTGACTGGCCTCCCGAGCATTTTTTAATTAGATTCTTTGCAATCTGTGGTGCATCGACATTTCAACCTCTTTCTGAGTTTTCGAGTTTTTTTTCTTTTTCTTTCTATCTCAAGTTTTTGAATGCTTCCTAGCTGCCCAAAGTACAAATGGTTTAAGAACTAGATTCCTTTCTCTAAACTTAAAAACTGGCCTTGCCGAAGATACACTAATAATGACTCGAAACGCAAACACACGCACACACACATACGCACACACATCCTTGAAATGTCCCATTGCTCTGCGAATGGGATTGTCCTAAATCCTGGTGTATCTATCTACCATCAATCCAATGCCCTTTTCTGTGGACACCCTCCAGGCTAGCTCTAATTTAAGACGCTTTAATGTCAGCTAAATCAGAGCATTGGATTCGCCCAGGGTCAAGTCCAACTGGTAAATAGAGCTCTGCGTGGTAAAGTGGGACTGCCAACCTGAGCAGTGAACAGTCTGCAAATATGGAAATGAACGACAGCATACAATATCAGGGCTGCACAATAAGATACAGTAGGTTCACTAGTTTTGTGATGTTGCGATAAGAATAGGCTTTATATTAATTCAAATTCTAAATAGGCCTGATTTTGTTGTGCTCTGGTTGTGAGTTCAGTAAATTTCTATTATCCACGAGTGTTTCATAGTAACAAAGTCTTCAAAAAGTATTCGTCAGTACAAGTTTTTAAGCTCAAGATGTTTTACAACTCATTCAAGAGGTGTTTTTCAGTTGTGAAGGACAAAAATATTCGCGCTAATTATATGGTCCCGTGCTGTATATTATTTTGTATTTATATTTAGTCAAAGTCTGGACACACCCTCTCATTCAATGGTTTTTTACTCATTATTTTTACAACTTTCTACGTTTTATATATACCGTATTTTCCAGCCTATAAGTCGTAGTTTTTTCATAGTTTGTCCAGGGGTGCGACTTATACTCAGATGCGACTTATAGGTGAAATTATTAAAATATATAAGTTCACATCTTTGTTATTGTCACACTGATAACTGTGCAAGGGAACTCTAGACTTGTGTACTAGTATCTACTCCTCCTGTACCACTGAACATTTAAAATTTCAGTGTTACAATAATTTAAAAGACGTCTGAGAAAGACTGAACAAAAATACATTAGCGTGCTGCACTGCTTTTTTGATTTCTGATTTTATTATTATTATTATTATAACTTGCCTTTAAAAATAAAATGTCTGTTCTTGGTCTTGGATTTTGTAAAATAAATTTCCCCCAAAAAATGTGACTTATAGTCCAGTGCGACTTATATATGTTTTTTTTCCTTCATTATTATGCATTTTTTGGCTGGTGCGACTTATACTCCAGAGCGACTTATAGTCCAGAAAATACTGTACACAGAAAACATCAAATACAGGAAGTAAGATATATGGAATTATGTAGTAAATAAATAAAGTTAAATAGCTTAAACTAGTTAAATAATTCCTTTATACTCAAATCCTCAATGTAGTCGCCCTTTGCTTTGTCGCAGAGAATATTTAGTCGAGTTATTTCACTTTTTTCTTTATATCTTACTTTATATATTTGATTTCTTCTGTGTGTATGTAAAATGTAGTAAAAATAAAGAAAAAAAAAACCCTGAATGAGAGGGTGTGTCCAAACCTCTGACTGGTATTGTATATTTAAACTAAACTATTTTTGTAACTATTATTTCTTGTTTAATATTGCATCATATCTCGCCAAGGCACATTCAGAGTTTGAGAATTTTGTTCGCTGACAATGCCTAAAAAAGCTTTTCTTATTCAGATTAACTGTATCTTTTTATGACAATGGCATCTCAGTAGGACTCAAAACCGAGTACAACTGCAACGTTTTGAAACTTATGTCACTATATAACTTTAGTGAATTTAAACGGCTCATTTTACGCCATTTTCTGATCTGTTATAATGTTGTTTCATCACAAATACAGCTGGAGTTGTGTTTTGTTTCATTCACACACGTTTTACACACAAACCTGCAGATTTAGGCTGAGTTCTCAAATCCAATACACTCTGTTCCACCTTGTGATGTCATGTGGTGATACAGGAAGTGCTCCGCTGTGTTTTTAAACCCCATACACTTCATTTTTTTCAATCATTTGGTTAATTTCAGCCCCGGGATTGCCAATTTCTACTGAACAAAAGGTAAAAAAATAGCTGTTTACTTAAAAAAAAAGCCACTTCATGACATCACGAGGTGCAACAGAGCATTTTGCACTTTGGAGATGTACAGACTAATAATCCAGCATTACGCAAACATGTGAACAAAACAAAACACAACTCCACGTATGTTTTTGTTTAATTACATTATAACACGCCTTGAATCTCACAATTTTGCGTCACGTAGAACCTTTAAACTGTTTTTAGACTCGTCCTGATTTGGTTTTGTCCTGATTTAGAACCAATCTGGATAATTTAATTCCGAGTAAGTCTTGCCAATCCTCATCCCCATCACAACACAGTTTCATTTGCGACTCTTTATCTATAATATTGTCCAGCCTTTTGTATGTATAGCGAACAAAACGATAACAATAACAAAGAACAGCTTCATTAAATATTCACACACAGATGAGTGGACATGTTGCCAGATAATGTCCAAGCTGGTGGGTACTTTCCTTTACCAGCCTGGCACAGTTGGCACACTATTTAAACCCTCAGTGAGTCTCGGAGACGACAATAGAGATGGTTGGATTTCTGCGAGCTGCCCAGATGGATATACAAAGCACTGCAGCGAAACTATTACATCCATTTGTCCGTGAAACAATAGATTTATCTCTAAACATGGCAAAACTAGTAAACACAACTTTCACGGTTTACCAGGGTCAACAAATCCAAAATGTACAGTTGTGATGGATAACACCCAAAGAGGCGCATGTTACAGTTTTGGTTTTTCAAATTGAAGCACATATTTGTGTTAAATGTTTAGATGCGACAACGGATTCATTGTGGAGGGTGCGCCGCCTGTTTGTCTGCAGGGAGATGTTATTGTTTTGCAAGTCTGATCTGTGGAAAGATGAGTCCACTTAGAGTAAGAATGCATGTTATCAAGGGTATTTCTGAGCGATACATTTACCTCACACCTGTCTGTTGACGCTAAACGGCCTGTGGTTTTACTTATGTTGGACTTACCGGCGGTTTTTGACATCTTTGACCCCTCGATTCTGTTGTCTCGCCTTAATAAAGTTGTCAGCATTTGTGGCACCGTACTTTCAAGGTTCAAGCTGTATCTGACAAATAGAACGTTTTCTGTCAGGATTGGGGACCTGTCCATGTTCTGTGGCGTGCCTCAGGGCTCCATTCTAGGGCCCATGTTATTTTCATTGTACATGTTGCCGCTGGGGTCAGTTTTTGCGAGGCACAGACTGGATTTTCGTTGTTATGTAGACGACCTGCAGATTTATTGACCTGTTTATTCAGACAAAAGAGGTGCTCTTAAATCTGTAAGCGACTGTGTTAAAGACCGAACGATGTGGTTGGGACAGAATTTCTTTCACGTAAAAGAGGACAAAACAGTATATTTCATTTGGTGACTCTTCTTCAGATTTTGGTTGGTTATTGTCAAAGTTTAAATCAACTATAAGGAGAGATTATTGATAACAATTTTAAGTTTGACAAACAAGTCAGCTCAAGTTTTTTTTTTTATCAACTACGTCTTTTATCGAAAGTAAAGCCTTTTTCAAAACAGCACCAACCTTGAAAAGACTATTCACGCTTTTATCAGCTCCAGATTAGACAACAGCAACGCACTTTATGTGGGTGTGTCCCAGTCCGCCCTCAGTCGCCTCCAGCTCGTGCAGAACGCTGCAGCACGTTTTTTAAGCAACACCCCCAGACATCAGCACATCACTCCGGTCCTTTTATCTTTTCGTTGGTTTTCAGCTTCTTTTAGAGTCAATTTTAAAATTATATTTGTTTTTAAAGCTCTTAACGGCCTCGCTCGCTCCTATTTGACTGAACTCCTGTCTGTCCACAGCTCAAATAGGGCGTTAAGGTCAAGCACCAGCTCTTTCTGGACGTCCCCAGAGGCTCAAACACTGGGGTGATGAGACTGTCTCTGTCGCTCGCCCCAGACATTGGAAAAAAAACGATCACTGCACCTGCACTAACACTGAGTTTGGCCAGTTTAAATCCAGACTCAAGACTTATTTATTTATTCAGACTATCCTTTAACACTTAATAATGCAGTGACACTTTGTACAATTTGTTTTTATTTCACTGTTTTACTGTTTTGAATGTTCTTATATTGCGTTGGATTTATTGCACTTTGGTCACCTTGAGTGTTGTAAAGGGCTCTATAAATAAAGTTTAATTGATTGATTGATTAGATGGATAGCTTTAATGCCATACTGCAGACCATTCCAGGCAAATCAATAGCATCTCCACGGCGACAAGCAGCTGGTGGACCCCCGAACTGTTGTAAATTTAATGTTTTGTTTTTGTTTTGGGCATATCTTTAGTATGTATATTTTTTCTTGTCATAAAAACATATTCCTGTCTATTCTTTAAAATAAAATACAGCGTGTGTTTTCATTAGACGTGTACTGTAGTCTCAGCGTAGACGTCTTTTACAGTCGGGAGTTGTAGTAATAGCTTTTGTTCTATGTCTTATCCTGTTGTTTTTAGCTTTACTCTATTTGCAAGTAATTCTATTTCCCCATGAGCGCAAACCTCTTCCACTGACAGCACTGTATCGGTTGCTTCTACTTTATTCACCAGGTTTTGTTATATTTAGAAGCCAATTTATGTTCATTTATTACCTGTCTGTTCGAGACAGAGCTGCAATTATGTTATTTTCTATCTACCAATTACAGGTATAATGCTCTAAAAGCTTTCACGTACATATACTGGAGTTAAACCGATGACACCTGCGTTTGTTTCTTGTCAGACAAATGTGAAGCGTTATGACATCTGTTAACAAAAAGAGACAAGAAAATTAGAGATATGGGTTGTTTCGAGGCCGATTGTCTAGAATCCGGAGAATATTGGAGTTATTTTTGTGTAGATTTGGATTATTTTTGTCAAATTATGTTATTATATTCACTATAAACGCACCCACAACCTTTTTTTTCTACTACAAACCAATAAGAGAACCTGTACGTGCCCTTTGCTGGAGATTTATCAAACCAATATACACGTCTTAGTATTTGGAGACATCTCATCTTAACATAAACGTTGTCTGTAGCTGCTCTATACAAAACTAAACATAGCTCTGCATTGGAAAGTTGGACACAAAATGGCCATGGGGGAGACCTTGGGCCAGCCCTAATATTACTCAAATATTTTATGACAGTGGAGTTTCGAAACGCATTGAGGAGAAACTAAAGTGTTTTGGCGAGTGGCCTTGCACACGTCGTTTGGACAAAATGGATTTCATGCACCTCTTGGATGTTATTCATAGCGCACCTGTTGAAGGCTTACAAAAGCAAAGCATTTCTCGTACATCAGAGACCAATGTCAAAATGAAATGAATTTTGCCATCCAATAAACTTGATTAGAATCTGCAATATTTTAGCGTTTTGGAGCAAGATTTCAACTCGTCATTGGTCCCCACTACAAAATGCTTTAAAGTTTAAGCAGCCCTAGAGGTGCATTTAGCTCTTCAGCACAAAATGATCAGGAGGTAAATGTCCGACACTGCGCTGTGGGCTGTTTTATGACTTTCATTGGGGACACAAGCAGCTTTTAGCTCCGCACATAAAGACCGGACGGCTGCACTGTGTTTCTGTGAATCTGTCCAAAGGCACAGCCGAATGAGCACTGAAGGAAACTGGTACTATATCAAAACACAAAGCAAAGAACAGCTAATAGGGAGAGAAGATTTTAAGGATTCGTGTGGCTATTTTAGCAAGAACAACCAGAAGGCTGAGACTACTTTGGCACATGAATGGAAGTAAGGCATCTGTAACTTTCTAGAGTCAAAATGGGCCATTGTATTCCCGCCTGGCAATAAAACAAGAAATTAAAAATAAGCAAAATCTGAAATCTGACAGCAAAGTGTGCCGTTGTGCTGCCTCTCATACCGTATACAACACTAACACTGCAAAAACTAGAACTCAAAAGTAAAATAGTCCACTTTGGAAAGTTTGGAAAAGGAAAATACTGAAATCTGTGAAAGTGAAAGTCTTTTGCAGTGTCATGAAGTTGACCTGACTGTTGATATCGCAATGGTGAGGAGCAGAGAGAGGGGAGAGGTTTCCAGGATACACCCACCGGAGCCACGCGCGCTCATACCTGTAAATACAAAAGAAAGAAAGAAAAGAAAGAACAAGGTGAAAGTGATGCAAGCCGCGCTTCAGGACTAAGACGTTTGGCAGCGGTCGGTGCACAGTTTTTGTGTGAAAAACATAGTGTTTTTTCGACACCAGTCTGAGAAACTCATCTCCACACTTAAAACAGAGGCATGTATTTCACTGTGTGTTATATATATATTTAAGAGCTCACTCTATACATTTGTTTATCTACTCGCATAAGCATGAGATTTTTGACAATCCCACTGCAAATCTTTCATCACCACATGAATTTACATTAGACTGCAGTGCGTTCATTTATATTTACTGTATCTGTTTAAATATTTACATATTTTTGGTGAGAAGCCGAATCTGCAACTATTATGATATTGGATTGTACATTACAACATGACCCTTTCTAAGATGAAAAATATAAATATATATGAGCAACTTGTGGCATAATCTAGCTGCTATTTACATTAAAAAAAACTTTCATAGAAAAAAAAAAAACAAAAGCAACAACATGATGAGCATTTATAATTAATGTTACATTCATGAGTGACCTTTCATAACTCAAGATATATTTCCACGTTGCAGCTTCCTAAATATTACATTCATTTATTCTGTTTTATTAGAGCTTAAAAACAGAGAGACTCCTGCAAATGGTTTGTCTGAGACTGTGGAGCCGTTTTAAATATGTGCAGCTGGAGTGACACCCAATGGGAGCGCAGAACGTGTGATGAAAAATACACACATACACAATAAATAAGTAGAACATGTAGCTATACAAGATGCAGAATATCTATAATATAGCTAAATATATATAGAAAGGTGTACGAAATAGCAGCAGACAGGTAAAGGGACAAACCTGCAGGTGAATGTTCATAACACTACGTGCACCTGGGAGATACCACAAAAGAGTGAACACATTTCCCAGTTTGAGCATGTTGGAAATAGTTGTTGTTGTTGTTGTTGTATTGTTGTGTTGTGCGCAGCTACCACAATGATCACTTCCATGTGGTACGGCCGACAGAAGCGTTTGTCCAGATAACGCTGCAGGAGTGACACGGACGTGGACAAGGTGATCCCTCAAATTTTGACCTCTGTTATGTTCTGACATCCACCTCTTTTCGTCAATAGCAGAGAGTTCAGGGTCAGATGTGAAAATATGCCAATGTTTTCTGAAGACAGTCTTTAGAGCTGCAGAATGGACGGACTATTTTTTTCAGCACTTCAGAGCGTGTTTTTCTTAAGGCTCTATTGTACCTATTGTAAACTCGGTCATGGTGCTGGATATCATCACTGTAAAAATCTTACACATTAACGTCATCATTGGACTGACAGATTATATCAAGTCTTAAAAAAATGAGTCATCTGTAAACCGTTTTTAAGTGAGGTTGGATGAAAGCTAGAAGTTAATAATAAGGAGTTTCTGTCTGTTTCTTTTTTATATAGTGGAGTCATGATTGTTCCATTTGATTCGATCACTTGCACGTCCAAAAAATTGACTTTTTTCTTTACCGAACTGAGGTTTAAAAATTAAACTTGGCTCAAAACTATTCACCAGAGAGACGAATTCTGTGACATCATGAGCACTGCCTCTGAAGATACAGATAATGTCATATGTGTATTTAATAAATCTGGGCATATGGATGTTTTGGGTTTCACTGAACACATATTTCCAAACTTAATTTTAAAATATCCCACAATCAAACTGGCCTAATTTGGTGCACAGACAGTTCCCATAGTTGTGCCAGAAATTAAATAAAAAAGCAAACAGTAAATAAAAGTCTTTTTTTAAATCGAAATAATTGTATTTCA
This sequence comes from Periophthalmus magnuspinnatus, assembly GCF_009829125.3. Classification (NCBI taxonomy): domain Eukaryota; kingdom Metazoa; phylum Chordata; class Actinopteri; order Gobiiformes; family Gobiidae; genus Periophthalmus; species Periophthalmus magnuspinnatus. Next base: position 28,758,044 of record NC_047132.1, read on the forward strand.
TTATGAACTCAGTAAGGTCCAAAATCAGTTGGTTTGGAGGATTGGAGGCGTCACTGCTCGGCTGGAGATGGAAACTAAAAGCCTCAAGGAAAAGACAGATTTGTGATGTTCATGGTTAAAAAAACATCTTCAGGTAAAATTCTCAGCAGAGTCTCTTGTATAAGCAGGAAGCGTCAGTACAAACGGTTAAAAATGACGACCACATCTAGGCCAAATAGGTCACAATATGAAATTTTGAAGTGAGATACATTTTTAAAGATAATACAGACGATAAATGATAATATTGAAACTAACTTATGTCACTGATATAATAAATCTAAAGCAGGATTATACCCAAAAATATTCTAAAAACCTGAGCAGTAATGAATTAATAGTAGAATGAAGCACTTTAGCAGTTATTTTCTATCTATAATGAGTCAAAAAACGTATTTATTCAACCTTCTACATCTCAAATTGCATCATAGAACAGAAAAATACCCCAAAGTTGACTATTTATATTAAAAAAAAAGTACCCTCGATAAATACTAACCCTCAAAATGTCGATATTGTAATAATCTTGACCTCAACGAGTTAGTTTGTGCAACAATGGAACAATCTGGGAGATAAACAGCTGATGTATTTCGTGTAGAGCGTTGCGTTTCTATTTCCTATTAGTTTTATTAGCGGTTACCATGGAGATAAACAGTGAAGCGGTGAAAACATACGTACCACCGCGCCCGATACTATTTATTATTGCACATTATTAAAGCATTAATACAGCTACCTTATTGCAGAGGAGAAAAGGGAGTGTCCAAGCTTTGCCTCGCGCTACACTTTACGGTTTCCTTGCGACAGATAAGCTACCGTTCTCATTTTCTTTTGTTAATGCTGAAAATCGATGCTAACTGCGCCAGCCGAAAAGAGCCAGCCATTAAAGAAAACACACTTTAAACACGCTACTGCGCCACTGTAGAGCCCATCTCAGATTATATACATTACGTTTGAGCATTTAAGGTAGAGTAGACAGTGAAAAAGACAGATTGAGGCATTCAGCGCTCCGTTCTTGGCATAACTCACTGCTGTATATGCTCCGTGCACTCACAGCCCACTTGCACTTATCTGTAAAATATGTATTAAAGTGAAGGGAAGTCATCTCTCATCACTTTCTCATGTAAGATTTAAGCCAGTCAATTAGCTCTTCTGGATCCCTGACAACTCTGTAATGAGATAATATCCTGGTAAAATCTTTCCTGGCATGAAAATATAATATTAATGCAAAAGAAATTATACCTGATTGAAGGCTTATGTTGTGCTCGTAAAAACACATTCGGGCTAAAAAGCAGTGGGGGTTTTAAAAAAAAAGCAAAAAAAAAACGACCGGAGTTGGTGAATTTTAATACAGTGAATTAACAATGCAAATGAGGTTTTCCCAGCTGCAGCAGAGAAGCCTACTGCCCCGCTCCCAACGGGCCAGAATCGTATCCAGTAACAGGGGGAGTCAAGCTCGCAGACAGAGATGAATTGTGCTACAAATTTCAGCAAATTTTGAGCCAGCGGAGGTTAGCAAGGACACGGATTATAATGAGTCAATGAGGACACATCGCCCCAGTTGGCTTTGAAAAGGGATAAGTGGCTTCATTTACAAGCGTGTGTAAATAATATAAAATAGATTATCCCAGCGGCTAAGGTTATGGCAACATGTCAAGTTTCTATCGTGCAAAATCAGCATGTTTTATTCCGAGAGAAAGAGAGATTAAAGAGGGAGAGGTTGGCGTGAGCGGATTGTTCTTTCGTTACAAAAAAAAAAACAAAAAAAAAAACGCTTTCTAGTTTTTGTTTTTGAAGAAGTAGAGAACTGACACAGATTTTCAAATGGCTTGTTTTCTGAATCTTGCACCTAATCTCGCAAAAACAGAGAACCCGCCAAGAACACCCTTGGCACGTATAAACACGATAATTGTGATACGAGAACATTTTGTATCTTCAAACCAATCAGCGTCACTGCTCCTCTCTAATTATTTTCAGTCACTTTTAACCCCCCTCGTCCTCTCTGCCTGCGGGACCCCGGCCATGCGCTTGACACTAGAAACATTACGGAGTTTGCCCCTTTCGCTGCTCACGAGAATCTGTTCCCATAATGCACTGCTGTTCCTGCCAGTAAAGAGAGCAAATTTACCACGGATTCTGTAACCTCTTGTTCTGTGTGTGTTCCTGTCAAAATGTTGAGTATATTTTAATGTTTTTTTTTTTTTTATACGCTCAGTTTTCTTCCGTGGGCTGAAGAACTACAGGGTTTAGTGGACGGTTATTTATTTACTGAACAACTCACTATTTCACTCAGATATCAAGCTGGTGATGTTAGTATTAAGTGAGACTATAAGGGTTATGATATAAAATGTAAAAAAAATAAATTAAAAAAAATCAGTAAAAAGTGGTTTTGTCACATTAATTTGGCTTGCTGAAATCAAACTTTCTGAAGGATACAGCCGTCACTTTTAGATCAAGAGTCTCAAACTCGCGGCCTGGGTGCCAATTGCGGCCCGCGAGATGATATTTTGTGGCCCGCAGGACGATATGAAAGTTTAATGTTAGCGTGTTGCGTGTAGGAGGTTCCGCCAAATCGGTAAAACCCCAAACGCACGTGTCACTCGCGCTGTGTCCTCCCGTCACAAAAGATTCAACAAATAACGATGTATGTCCATAAAAAACACAAGAATTGACATATTTCCTCATGTATGTTGAAAACAGCGATGACGTTTGAGATTTTAACCTTTAGCTTTTTTTTTGTGGAATACCAGCTTCACCCAGACTCTGCCTCCTGCGGCCCCCAGATAATGTGAATTTAAGACCCCTGGATTAGATGAGTAGTTAAAGCAGGAATGAAACGCATTAAGAACGTTACTATCGTTTTGTAACAGATCTGGTGTCAATAATCAAACATAATCATGCAATTTCTCGTGGATATTCCTAGAAACTTACTCTGTCTCTGCAGTTACACAGAATCGATGACCATCATTTAACTCTCTCTCTCTCTCAATAATGACAGAAATAAAAAACACGAGCAGGTCTAAGTTTATTGCCTGGGAGCTCTTGGTTGCGTCAGCCCGTTCTACTCGCAATATTTCACTTTCCCACCACTCGCAGTGTACGTAGTTTATTTTTGCACATAAACTGTACTCACTGAGCTGGTGGACCCTGATGGGGTCTGAGGCCGGTCCCAGTCCCCCCTCGCTCACGGTCCTGATGTGGATGATGTAGTCTTCGTCCTCCTCCGGAAGAGTCAGCTCGGCCGATGAGTTACTTATGGCGAGCGTGTTCACCTCTTTGTGCCTCTGCCTCCTGTACGACAGCTACGAGAGGAGAAAAAAAAACAAAAAACGGTAGAGCGAGAAGACAGGTCTCCTCGGAAATACTTATATACTCCGCTAAAGACGAGCACTTTTAGCGGGAGTCGACTGGCAAAAGCTCAAGCAATAACAACTGAGAGGTACTACGTGGCGCGGCACTGGAAAAACCTCTCAAATCTATCTATAAAAAACAATTTAAAACTGAAATAAACTAACAAATCACTCTAAAAAAAAAACCAAAACACCAGCTAACTCACGCTATTCCTGCTTCTTTCCGTCGCTGTCCATAAAAATCCTCGTAATCCCAAGAAGTAATTAGTCGTCTAATAAAAATATTGATCTACTAAGACGACATCTACAGATTAATCGAGTGAGTAACCGTAACGTGGCTGCGCAGTTAACTGAATTTTAATCAAATTCTGATCTAATCGTTGCAAATTTTCAACGCGCTTAGGGTTTTTAAACGGACATGGTCGACAGCCAATACTCCGGCAGTATGCAGTTTGGAGAAATTGGATTTGTCTGTGTTAAAGGTCGCTCGAGCGGAAAGTATTTTTAAAGCGGAGGTTAAATTTTAAAAGTCTGTCTTGTATAGCTAACATACATGACCGTGGCTTCTTCTCGAAGAAAAACGGAAACAATAACACAAATCTACCCACGCCGGTCCAGTTTTTCCCACAATAGGGAATCATTTAGCTCCATAAAATGCTTCTGTATGAAAGAAACATGCATATTTATAAAGCTGTACATGCACGAAACTTCTTGATTCTTCAAAGCTATGTGTTTTTATAATGAAAGATGGGGAAACAAAACTGGATCATTTGTAATTTCCGATTGCCCGGTGACCGTGCGCTTGCAGCATTTGTCCCCGCACATTCCCCACGCACTTCCAGCCTCTGTAACAAAAAATAAACAGCTGATGATGCGAGATCGAGGAGGAGCGCTCACCTCGTAGCCTGTGACTTCCGACTCGGACTCCATCGCCACCACGGGCTCCCAGTAAAGAGACAGGTGAGAGCCAATTAAAGTCCATTCCACGTTGAGCGGGGGCTGGGCAGGAGCTGCACGACGGGCAAAATAATTTAAAATGTCACAATCGGATCGTAACATTGACACCCGAGGTCCTAAAATATATAAGATTATGCAATATTATCCCAGCGCTGACAGCCAAATTTCATTGACTTCTGACTTTTTTGGATTTGAGTTTGCAAACTTTTTTCTGTTGAGTGAGTTTGTATAAGCAAGAGACCTAAAAGTACGCATAGAACTGGCTGTTTTTCTTTAATTCAAATGTTCTTTTTCTCCAACTATGAGCCTCGGAGCAAAGGAGAGTTTGTTACAGCGCTGGAAAAAAAAAACACAAACAACTATTCGCTGTACATTCAATAGAAATATTTTCCCATCCCCAAAAGATTTCCCTAAAAAAACTCCACAAATATTGTATTCTGGCCAAGGATTAAGCCCCAAACGTCCTTGCGGAGAGAAGAAGAGCTACCCATTTCGTATTATATGGGGCTTTTTTTCATTTTAGATGCTTATTAAAAAAAATAATAATGAAAGATTTGCACTGTGCAGCCTTGGGGTTGTATCTCACACTAAGATGACGAATGTATTTAGACATTAGCATACCTGTGCATTTAAATGATTCATTTCATGCCAATATGAAGATTACTGTGTTATTATGCAAATCAGGTAGTATCAAAAGTACATTGTGTAAAAGAGATGCATTTGAACACAGGATGGACATACAAGTCTGTCACGATAACACATTTTGAAGCTCGATACAGAGAAATATTGCAATAAATGATAATAATGAAAATGCTTAATGTCACTGAGATTTAACTAATGCAAAGTCATCCCAGTAAATCATTTTTTAAAGTAAATAGATCTTTTCTTTATTTTTATCTTTATTTATTTACACAGGGGGACCCAATGACAGCACTTGGACTCTTTTTTTCATGTGCGCCCTGTTTAAAATACAATACAAACTGGGAAAAGAAACAATCTACAAGAAATAAATCCATATAAAACATCAAAAACAGAAGTGCGGGTGTGTGTAAAAGTTTGTTATCAGATTATTAAATTGCGAATGTGTCACCAACGTGTCCAGTTTTGCTTTTCCTTGGAGCGTTTTGCATTTTTCCGAAGCAAAACTGCTAAAAATCCTAAAATGTTCCGGTATCAATGATTAAGAAACAGGTGAGAATGCAGAATGTACCAATAATTAGCCATAAAACGGACTTATTCACTCATCCACAGCTCAAATTTTATCGTATTACAACAAAAATACTCCAAAATCTCTTCGCTTTTACGGTGGAAGTACTTAAAATAAACACTGAGCTCCAAAATATATTGTTAATAATAAGTCGAAATAGTGATTATTATGACAGATCGATGTACATAAAGACGTTGTTCTCATCATATACTTTTAAATGGACAGTAAAGCATTGAAAAATTGGCTAAATTGATTGAACAACTGTGAACACTAACTCCAAATGATCAGAAATAGCGTAAAAACGTCGTCGCAGTTAATACAATAAAAGCAGAATCGTTCTAACAGCGATACTGCGATTTCAGCATCAGGGTTTTTAAGTAATACCCAAATAATTGTTTTATAAAATTAGTCAAAGGGTCAAAGTACCAAAATTAGAAGGTGTTATACAAAAGCTGCATAAGGGAAATAAATGAGCAATGTCACTATCAATGTTATTGTCAATACTTAAGTAAAAGTAAAAGTATCACATGAAAAAATCAACTCATGCAAAAGGATTAATCTACGTGTTTAAAAATGTACTTAAAGTGTAAAAAACTAAAGTATTTCGTGTGTATTTTGAGGTCTTACAAAGCTTCAAATGTATTGATTTTGATAAAGTTTTGTGCTGAATTTGGTTCAACAGAAACAATCGAATCCTCGCTTATTTTGTTTGCGTATTTGTGTTTGCTCAAAGTATGAACGTGCTAAAAATAAACCCCTCGGCCTTTTCAGCGGGGCTCAAACAATAATAAAAAAGTAGTTTTACGTTTCAGTTTTGTTCGAAAATGTAGTGGAGTAGAAAGTACAAATACTGCTCTCGAATGTAGTGAAGTAAAAGTAATAAAAAGCATCCAAAATGTACGTACAGATACATACAGTTTTGAATTAAGTGCAGTACTTTATCATTTAACTTTACGTTCCAACACTGCACACATCTATACTGACCGGTAAGTAAAAAGTTGTAGCGCTGTCGGACGTTTTAAAAGTAAATTACCGCAAAACTTCAAAAAACAAACTTTATTTTGTATCAGATTTCTGACTACACAGAGTGACACCGTAAAAGGCATCTATCAAAAGTTTCAGTATTGACAGATCCATTAGCCTCAAGCGCTTGTATTCACTTAATCTCAAACTCCATTTTTGACACGTCCTGAAAGTTCACTCCGAGTTTAACCCTCACATATATATTTATTTCAGACTTTAGCCTTTCCCCACCTCAAAACCTCCACTACATGTACAAAATCACAAAGCTGAACGGCGCTGATACTCGGGGCGCTCGAAAAAAAAACCCCCAACTTACGTGGTTTTTTGGTGGTGACATTGATTGCGGGCAGAAAGGGCCCGGTGCCTGCGGTGTTGAACGCGCTCACAGTCAGGAAGTACTGGGTGTGTCCCGCCAGTCCGCTCACTGTGGCCGACGTCTGGTTCCACGGCACGCGGACTTTTCCCATCGTCTCCGGTTTGGTGTCGTCCTCCCAGTAAACGACCTAGTGCAGGAATGTCACTGTTATAGAAGGACAGCACAAAAGTCTCTGACAGAAGAAAAATCAGAACTCTTTTGTTTCTAAATGTTTGTCTTTCAGTCTGATGTCGTGTGTTTCAGTCTGATGTTTCAGTTTGATGTTTCAGTTTGATGTTGTGTGTTTCAGTCTGATGTCACGTGTTTCAGTATGATGTTTCAGTCTGATGTCGTGTGTGTCATCTGATGTTTCAGTCTGATGTTGTGTGTTTCAGTCTGATGTTGTGTGTTTCAGTCTGATGTTTCATGTGTTTCAGTCTGATGTTTCACGTGTTTCAGTCTAATGTCACGTGTTTCAGTCTGATGTCACGTGTCAGTCTGATGTCCTGTGTTTCAGTCTGATGTCACGTGTTTCAGTCTGATGTCACGTGTTTCAGTCTGATGTCACGTGTTTCAGTCTGATGTCACGTGTTTCAGTCTGATGTCATATGTTTCAGTCTGATGTCACGTGTTTCAGTCTGATGTCACATGTTTCAGTCTGATGTCATATGTTTCAGTCTGATTTCACGTGTTTCAGTCCGATGTCACGTGTGTCAGTCTGATGTCGTGTGTTTCAGTCTGATTTCACGTGTTTCAGTCTGATGTCGTGTGTTTCAGTCTGATGTCACGTGTTTCAGTCTGATGTCGTGTGTTTCAGTCTGATGTCACGTGTTTCAGTCTGATGTCGTGTGTTTCAGTCTGATGTCACGTGTGTCAGTCTGATGTCGTGTGTTTCAGTCTGATGTCACGTGTGTCAGTCTGATTTCATGTGTGTTTCAGTCTGATGTCACGTGTTTCAGTCTGATGTCACGTGTTTCAGTCTGATTTCACGTGTGTCAGTCTGATGTCGTGTGTGTCAGTCTGATGTCATGTGTTTCAGTCTGATGTCGTGTGTTTCAGTCTGATGTCATGTGTTTCAGTCTGATGTCGTGTGTGTCAGTCTGATTTCACGTGTTTCAGTCTGATGTCACGTGTTTCAGTCTGATGTCACGTGTTTCAGTCTGATGTCGTGTGTTTCAGTCTGATGTCACGTGTTTCAGTCTGATGTCGTGTGTTTCAGTCTGATGTCATGTGTTTCAGTCTGATGTCACGTGTTTCAGTCTGATGTCACGTGTTTCAGTCTGATGTTTCAGTCTGATTTCACGTGTGTCAGTCTGATGTCGTGTGTTTCAGTCTGATGTCGTGTTTCAGTCTGATGTCGTGTGTTTCAGTCCGATGTCATGTGTGTTTCAGTCTGATGTCACGTGTTTCAGTCTGATTTCACGTGTGTTTCAGTCTGATGTCACGTGTTTCAGTCTGATTTCACGTGTGTCAGTCTGATGTCGTGTGTTTCAGTCTGATGTCGTGTGTTTCAGTCTGATGTCGTGTGTTTCAGTCTGATGTTACGTGTTTCAGTCTGATGTCGTGTGTTTCAGTCTGATTTCACGTGTTTCAGTCTGATGTTTCAGTCTGATGTTGTGTGTTTCAGTCTGATGTTGTGTGTTTCAGTCTGATGTTTCATGTGTTTCAGTCTGATGTTTCACGTGTTTCAGTCTAATGTCACGTGTTTCAGTCTGATGTCACGTGTCAGTCTGATGTCCTGTGTTTCAGTCTGATGTCACGTGTTTCAGTCTGATGTCACGTGTTTCAGTCTGATGTCATATGTTTCAGTCTGATTTCACGTGTTTCAGTCCGATGTCACGTGTGTCAGTCTGATGTCGTGTGTTTCAGTCTGATTTCACGTGTTTCAGTCTGATTTCACGTGTTTCAGTCTGATGTCGTGTGTTTCAGTCTGATGTCACGTGTTTCAGTCTGATGTCGTGTGTTTCAGTCTGATGTCGTGTGTTTCAGTCTGATGTCACGTGTTTCAGTCTGATGTCGTGTGTTTCAGTCTGATGTCACGTGTGTCAGTCTGATGTCGTGTGTTTCAGTCTGATGTCACGTGTGTCAGTCTGATTTCACGTGTGTTTCAGTCTGATGTCACGTGTTTCAGTCTGATGTCACGTGTTTCAGTCTGATGTCACGTGTTTCAGTCTGATGTCACGTGTTTCAGTCTGATTTCACGTGTGTCAGTCTGATGTCGTGTGTGTCAGTCTGATGTCATGTGTTTCAGTCTGATGTCGTGTGTTTCAGTCTGATGTCATGTGTTTCAGTCTGATGTCGTGTGTGTCAGTCTGATTTCACGTGTTTCAGTCTGATGTCACGTGTTTCAGTCTGATGTCACGTGTTTCAGTCTGATGTCGTGTGTTTCAGTCTGATGTCACGTGTTTCAGTCTGATGTCGTGTGTTTCAGTCTGATGTCATGTGTTTCAGTCTGATGTCACGTGTTTCAGTCTGATGTCACGTGTTTCAGTCTGATGTTTCAGTCTGATTTCACGTGTGTCAGTCTGATGTCGTGTGTTTCAGTCTGATGTCGTGTTTCAGTCTGATGTCGTGTGTTTCAGTCCGATGTCATGTGTGTTTCAGTCTGATGTCACGTGTTTCAGTCTGATTTCACGTGTGTTTCAGTCTGATGTCACGTGTTTCAGTCTGATTTCACGTGTGTCAGTCTGATGTCGTGTGTTTCAGTCTGATGTCGTGTGTTTCAGTCTGATGTCGTGTGTTTCAGTCTGATGTTACGTGTTTCAGTCTGATGTCGTGTGTTTCAGTCTGATTTCACGTGTTTCAGTCTGATGTTTCAGTCTGATGTCATGTGTTTCAGTCTAATTTCACGTGTGTTTCAGTCTGATGTTGTGTGTTTCAGTCTGATGTTGTGTGTTTCAGTCTGATGTTTCAGTCTGATGTTGTGTGTTTTTCCAGAGCATTTAGAACGATCCTTCCGACATTAATATGATCAAATACAGCACCGAGGAGCAAACCCTCATTGTACAGTTGTACTTTGAGTCACATGGGTCAAATCCACATTTTAACACCAGAGATGCCCCGAGCGTAAACGCCATTAAAGGAATAATAAGTGTTTTTCAAAGACAGGGGGCAGTATGTGATCTCCACAGACCTGACTAGTCCCGATTTCTTCCTGTGGGGCGATCTTAAAGAAAAGGTGTTTGTGAATAAACCTCAGACGATAAAAGACTTAAAACGTAATATCGAGGATCAAATAAGAGACATAAGCCCGGAAATGCTTCAAATATTCTGTAAAGTGTTGGATCGGGCGATTCAGGGCAAAAATTTGATCATTTTTACTTCCTGTAGTTTAAGTAGTGATAAGTTCAAGTGTAAGTGAACAATTATAACCGTATATATTCCCAAAAATCTCGGAAGGTTCAGTTTATCTACTGCTAAAATTTGGTGAGTTTAACTGAAGAATTATAGGAGCAGCTGAAGATTTAAAAGTGTCAGTGACTTTTGAAACAGTATTAGGATTTTATAAGGATGTAGTGAGTGCACATGATGTTAACAACACATATTCACTATAATGTACGACAACAATAACGGCCTAATGAGAATTTATCATTGTAATAATTAAATACAGACATGTTAACAGTACAAATGTATTTACGTTGGATATACCTTTTTTTTTTTTTGCTTCAGCACAACAATCTCTCGTCATATCGTGTATTTCCAGGACAGAAATACACTGCCTGACCAAAAAATAAGTCGCTACCTGGGTTAACTAAGCAAATAGGTAGGCAGTGTATATAAAAAATAACAACAAATACTTTTATTAGATGAATGAATGTGATCTTCATGAGGAATAATGTAATATGCATCGTTAAATGGCATATACTTGATGTTTTTCCATGTACAGATACAGTCTATAGTCTATAAACAGCTCTCGAGGGCAAAATAAGTACATTGCGTGCCGTCTGCATCTAATCATAAGTCTGAGCCACTGCAAAACGTTTAAAATGAACTTGTTTTCTTGGTTTTTATGTGAAGCGCTTTGGTCAGCTGGGATTGTTTTAAATGTGCTGTAAAAATAAACTTGAATTGAACTGAATTGACTAGAATAGTTCATGTTTCAAGAAAGAAATCAGCAGTACAGTACTTTTAATACAAAAATAAATCGTCAGAATCTGAAGTTCAAGTCAATGTTGAGCAAAAAACGTAACACAAAAACTCTCAATTTGAAGCTACAAAAGAATATGGGTTTGAGAAAAGGTATTATTTAATTTTTCAAGGACAAGGCTTGCATAATAATACATATATAAATAAATGATCGACAAAATGGATGCCGAATTAAACAATAAATGCAGCCCAAACAAAGCTTAAAGTTTCTTGTTTACAAACCCGACGAGGGAAACTGGAGTCCAGATCGGCACAAGACAGATCAGAGTCGGTTACAGAGCCCGGCGCGAGGCTTTCATGGGCTGCACAAAAGTTTAGGCTCGTCTCTGAAACTGGAGATCACAGCTGGGTTTGGAGTTTGTACCAACTTTAAACGGTTCACCATGTTTGTTTGTTGGAGCGAGGAGGAAGATTCGGTAATACTTTATGCAGTGCTGAAGTAAACACTGGTTTTGGCTCTTTCACACAGGAGAGGTGCAGCTCCGCAGGTGAAGACCACAGGGAACAGTTTAAAATCCAAATAAAAACAAATTAAGAAGTAGTTTTATTGTTTGTTTAAATAAGTGACATTTTAGTGCCTCCATTCGCAGACTTTGGTGATGTGGTCTGAATAGCAATCAGCCACTTTCTAACGTTTGCTGGTTCCTAAAACAGCTTTTATCCCTGTTCTGTATTTAACAAAGCAGGACAAATGCCAAATGAAATTTCATTCTACCTGAATACCAAGAAGAATAATTTATTCAATCATTTACAGAAAATGGCTTGATTGATTTCCATTGTTCTGCTTGTTAGACTGCACCAACATTTAAAATGCTAAATCTTTTGTGCTTTATAAAACGTGTCGCGGGGTAGTGTATACAGCCCGAGCTCATGGCCTCAGCACAGCGGCTATAACTGACAGCAGCAGAAAAGACACATGTGGACAGGCAATCTCCCTTTGTTCTGCCCAAAACGGACTGACATGTTTTCCTGTCGTGTTGCTACAAAGAACTGTATAATTTTTGCTATAACTGTTTTCCAACTGAAGCAGTCATCTCCATGGCGACTGGAGTTTGGAAGTGATGGCTGTGAGGTACAACAGGGTGATGACAAGCATTTGAAATGCGTTGTGTGATTTCTATTTCCATTTAAAAGAGTCAAATGTACCTCATAGCCCAGAACCCTTTCAGGGGTGAAGGAGAGCGCCTGCCAATTCACCTCAATCTCGGAGGCCGAGACACTTCTGGCCCAAACCCCCGCTGGCATCCCACTTGGCTCTGAAAAACACAACAGGACACTGAGCTGGGCCACCTTTCCCACACAGAAAAGCAGCCAGAACAAATCTCTTCATTTCTGTTCCATTTGGAGCACTGTGGAGTTAGTCCTGATCTCTGCTCCATGAATCATCCACAGGTGCAGATGGGAAACAGACTGAGCCCGCTCCACGCGCTGACCCTCACTTAGCATGCTGAGAAGTAGCATGGATCTAAATGCCAACCGCTTCTCATTTTGGCACAGTCATTCAATGGAGTGCTGATATTTGGAGCCATCTATTTGCATGTAAATGAGTAGCATTTTTTAATGTTTTCTTTTCGACTGGACACCAACCACTTACAAAAGCTGCAACACATTTCTCTTACCAGCGCCGTTTTGAATTTTTATACATTTCCCTTTTGTTCAGTGGCCGCAAAATACATTGTAATATCTGGAATATATTGCCTTGTGTAATTTTCTTCCTTTGAGAATAGATTCTACTTTTGCAGTCAACATTTTTACAAGTCATGTAAGAACACTGGGTAAAAGCAGCCATCAAAACAGTGTATAGTCTGTGCGGCGGAATACACAATTGCACTTCCATAGTCGTGGTGTCATGACCTCTTTTTTTCTTAGCAGAATTTGTCTTACCAATTTCAGCGGAATAGATGGTGACCACAGGGCTGAAGGGTCCCTGTCCTTTGCTGTTGTAAGTGCCCACTTTGACATGGAAAGGGGAGAAGGGTGAGATGCTGTCATTTCTGTAAACATAGCGGGCAGCGCCGGGGGCAGAGGTGGCGACGTGGGTCCAGCTCGCGTCCCCAAAGGCCCGAAAGGCGATGATGTAACCGAAGCTTTCACCGTTCTGCAGTTCTTCTGGGACGGGCTGGGAGGGAAACACAAAACTATAGTGATATTAAAACATATACAAACCGCTCACGTTCGCGCTCTCAGGAAGCACAGACAAGAGCGTGACCCTCAAATAGCTTTTTATGACCCACCTGACAGAACTAAACGAGCAGTAAAAAGCCGTTTTATAAAAATCTAAGTTTATTATAGATTCCCTTTAAAAATAAAAAAGTTATTTGTGCACTTAATGAAATAGGAAAACTGAAATAAAGCGATAGCTGTAGCAAACTAATGGCTTCTTTAATATCAACATTGTTTTTCTGCTGCAAACCTGCTTTTGGATTTTGTAATGGTTTTATATTGTGTGAAAGCAATTTGCCACGAGTCCCAGCCTCATTAATGACCATAACTGTCACAGAGTCTTGTATACGTCGCTTTAGGTAAGGAATTACCCCAAATGCAAAGCAACAATTCAATAAAATGATCATTTAAGTCTGAGGGAGGAAAAGGGAGCTGGATTTGATAAAGCTGGGTACTTGATTTTTAAACAGTGGATGTAGGAAGAAGGTATTTAAACAGTTACACATGAGTTTAACTTGTTTTTAGGTGTCACAAAGTCTTTGGCGCATCGCGAGTGTTTATAAGAGGGATTTTTTCAGCCCATAGACTGTATAAAGAAGTGGACTAAGTGAGAGTGACGTCAACCTTAGCGTCCAGCTCCAGCCAACTGGATCTCATCGAGGCTAGAGCCGTTATAAAGGTGAATTTGGAGGCGAAATCAATATTCAGAATCCCAACTGTGAGTATCATAGCAACCAAAGAGCCAATCTGGAGCGAGGCTGTTAAAAGTAACGCCCCTTTCCACCCGCACCACTGGTTTGACAGTCAATCAAATCTGTTTTTAATGCTAACTGGAGCGACCTTGGGGAAAGAAGGAAGCTGATTTGTCTGTTATTTATGTTCATATCTTGAGTTTCCGGACAAAATAGCCAAATAAAAACACCAGGATCATGTAGAGCGGGTTTATACAAACATTTTAAGACCAAAATGACGAGTCTGACAGCAGCAGTTACGGAAAGAGAGGCAACAGTTTTCCAAAGTAAAGTGAATTGGAGCCAGAGTCGATGGAGCCGGAAGTGCGCTCATGCTCACTTCCTGTTTGAAACGCGGTGGTTAGCGGGTTAGCTATGTCTATTTATATTTACAGCCTTTAAACTTCGTGTTCAGACGCAAAGTGAAGCGAGGTGGACCGTCATCGCACAGAATGTAACATAGCTACATATCTGGCTATTTTTTCCCCAATTCCAACTGAAAAGATGTCAAAAGACGAAGTTTAAATCTGTCAACTGGACAAATCGTTGTAAAGTTGACAGATTTAAACTTCGTCTTTTGCTTTGACTCAGACCTGGACGACTGGGGATTACACGGACAACTGAAACGATGCTTTACAATCTAACGCAGACAGGACACAGCGGTCTGATTGTATCGCACAATACTAGTTTTACAATTTACCCTTCGGTGAAACAAACTAAATGTTTTGGGGTTTTTTTTAGAAAGAAAGAAAATAATTGTAAACCCCTGCTTTAAAGAGAGAAATCACAACTTAAGACTGATCACTTACCTCCCAAGTGATGACTAATTCAGATCGACTCCCGCCTCCTCCGCCCACGTTGCCTGGCGCAGCATCAGGAACTACAAGAAAATATATACAATTATGTACTAATTTAGTCTATATGCAATGAAATACTGAGCAAAATTATACACAATGTACAGTATTACAACAATATACTACGGAGAGAAAAGTAAACTATTCAAGAAGAGTTTAATGAGGCTCACATCGGTGCTTTTTATTCACTACTTTTAAAACAGTAAAATGAAAAAAACAACTGATTTTAACTTTCTGGATTTACAGTTTTTCTATCTTTATACTTTTGATTAAAGCTAAAAAGAAACTTGATTGCTATTTTCTATTTTTACTTACGAATTAAACCTGAGAGCGATAACAAAGTATTAAAGGCTTATATTGAAATTGCAGTAGTAGTATAGTTATAAAGTATTTCTAATATCGTGTGGCCGTAGTGGAACATTTAAAATCCTTCGCCTTTACAAACCTGCATCTTCTGTTCTGGTTTTCACAGACACCGGACTCGGCTCGCCAACGCCCACACTGTTTTTGGCCAGGACTCGAAACTCGTACTCCACCCAGGCGTTCAAATCCACCACAGTAGCCGTCAACGTGTTCCCATCTATTACTTCGGGGACTGTGCAAAAACACAATGTAAAAAGGTAAGACAATAATACCATTACAGCCAAATCTATTTATCCTATAGGATTTGGACAGTTAACTGGCTTTACGCAGCCGTGTGAGAAAAGGCCAGGTTGTTATTGGTGAACTCGCAGCTGGAGAGTGGATTGTAATCACATAAATGTCGTTTCTGATCAAGCTATATTATATGCACTTGGAGTTAAATGAAAGAAACTGGTTTGGGTGATGGATCATTCTGTGGAAGACGTTTTATATCGACCGAGGTATGAGTTTTGCTGACGTAGGTTTAACAGGTTTAAATCACATTACTGTAGTACAATTTATAGTTAGGGGTAAGGGTTGGAGATATTGACAAAAATCTATCTTTTTTTTCCTTTTTGATTATCTAAATAACTCCATTCAAACTATATTTTACCAATGCATCAGGAATGAGCGAAACTGTGGCTGTAAATGACTTGGTTGAGGTTCAAGTATTGAACAAAATATGATGAATGTAAATACAAAAGTGCAGAAATATGACTTTTATACCCCTGTTTGGAGAACGACGAAGCTATTTAAAGCAGTTTTTATAGGTTTAAGCAGCTTTAACATTAACTTTAGCTTCGCATGTCTCAAGAATTGTGATGTAATCCTCCTTTTTCATGTTCCACCTCTAGATAGGAGACTTTTTCTAAGCTAAAGCAACAGTAATTCAAAAGTCGCCACCTGGATAGCAAATATGCTGGTGTTGCTGCAGTTGGTCCGGTCTAGGTTCAGCAGAATGAGGTCAGCTGACACCTGAATATACTGAATGACCAGGTTATTCCATCAGTGGATTTTTTCTTCCCTGATGGCACGAGCATATTCCAAGATGACAATGCCAGGATTCATCGGGCTCAAATTGTGACAGAGTGGATCAGGAGCGTGAGACGTCATTTTCACACATGGATTGTCCACCACAGAGTCCAGACCTTAACCCCATTGAGAATCTTTGGGATGAGCTGGAGAAGCTTTGTGCAGCGTCAGACTCGACCATCATCAATGCAAGATCTTGGTGGAAAATTAATGCAACACTGGATGGAAATACATTTTGTGACGTTGCAGAAGCGAAATCGAAACAAGCCATAATCAAAAAATAAAGGCGGAACAACCAAATATTAGAGTGTGTTATGTTTTTTTTTTTTTTTTTTTGGCCAGGCAGTGTATTTATTTATTTTATTTGTATTTAATTTGTATTTAATTTGTATTTAGTTTGTGTTTAATTTATTTAATTTGTATTTAATTTGTATTTAATTTATTTTCTTTGTATTTAATTTTTATTTTATTTATTTATTTTGTATTTTATTTATTTTGTATTTTATGTATTTTTTAATTTAATTTTATTTATTTTTTTATTTATTTATCTATCTTTTGGCCTGATGTTTGTGCTGTAAATGTCAAATGGTCACTTTTTTACATAACACTTTTCCACCTTAAAGTCTCTCAAAAAGTCTCTCTTTACATCAAGGAACTACTCACACATTCACACACACATTCACACACCAGTGTACACACACACTGAGGGCGATGTGGGTTAAGTGTCTTGCTGGAATCGCAACGACAACCTGTGGGTCACTGGATCTGACCGCTCTACCGCCGATTTTTATGTTAACAGCGGGATTCGATCTGCCAACCTTCAGATCAGTGGACAAACACTAAACGAACTGAGCTTAAACCATAGATGTACCAGCAAAATATTACATATACAGTACTTTTAATAAATACATCCCTCTACTGAACTCATATTAGCAAGAACATATCCAAGACCTCTAAATATAATGAGGTGAGCCATATCAGTTTACAGAACAACACGTCGTTATGCCACCAGAACAAGAGCAGATTTGAATCTTTACCGTGGCCAATATTAGCAGAGTGTGAGCAAAAATGATGAGATTTTTAATTAACAAACATTAAAAGTTTGTTGAAATGTGAGACTGAAGGTCACAGAGTTTGCTTACGTCTCTCTACCTGCAGAGGACATTGGGAACTTATTTAAACACTAATCCCGTTTTACATTTTGAATACATCTAATAACCTGACCTTAAGAGGGGACTGTTGGCCTTCATTATGTTAGTACAATTTCCATTTTTCCAGTTTTGAGACGTGTAAAAAGTAACTGGCTTCTGACCACTGTGGCTCGAAATGACGGTTTACTATTAAAAGTGTAAGCAGCTTTTTTATTAGATTAGAATTTTTAACTAGAAATCTCTCACTGAATAAAACAGGCTAATACATATTATTTGGTTACTCTTACCCTTTCTTACCTTAGAAAAAAATAAATAAATAAATAAATAATAATAATAATAATAATAATAATAATAATAATAATAATAATAATAATAATAATAATAATATCCATCCATCCATCCATCCATTTTCTTCCGCTTATCCGGGGCCGGGTCGCGGGGGCAGCAGTCTAAGCAGGGACTCCCAGACTTCCCTCACCCCGGACACGTCCTCCAGCTCCTCCGGTGGGACCCCAAGGCGTTCCCAGGCCAGCCGAGAGACATAGTCCCTCCAGCGTGTCCTGGGTCTTCCCCGGGGCCTCCTCCCGGTGGGACATGCCCAGAACACCTCCCTAGGGAGGTGTCCAGGATAATAATAATAATATTTATTTATTTATTTATTTATTTATTTATTTATTTATTTATTTATTTATTTATTTATTTATTTATTTATTTATTATTATAATAATAATAATAAATAAATAAATAAAATGAAATAAATAAATGGATAGTTAGATACTAAATGAAACTACTACTGACACTTAATATTCCTTTTAAAAATCAAAAATCAATACCGACATGTCTTGTTTTTAGTATAGGACCACACTAAAGGTACAGTATGTAACTTTCTGGAGCTGGCACATCACCTGCATGATTCCTTGGAAACAGTTAAGTTAGAAAGTTAAAACCATACTTTGGAGCATTCTCCATGGACATAAACATGTTTTGTGCCATATTGTGGAAGATTATAGCTAAAAGATCAATATTTCCATGGAAACAAGCAGGAAGAAGCCTCGTCCAGGCCAGATACGATTCAGGTTTGTGGAGATGCAAGTCTGCACACAGTAAGGACGTGTGATTTTCTACGTTGCATGGTGCAATAAACGCAACCAAAATTTAAAAAATATAATAATAATAATAATAATAATAATAATAATAATAATAATAATAATAAAAAGTTAAAAATATATAAAAAACAAAACAAACAAAACAAACAAGCAAAACAAACCCCCCAAAGAGCTTTTATTTTAGTACTTTTTTTTGGGCTAAAAGTTACATAAAGTGGCCTTAAAGAAGCTACTATTATGTTTAGTTGAAAATGACACTTTAGTCTCAAAAAATAGTGTTTTTTCTATCAAAATTAGTGTTGAGTACAAGCCGTTGTCCTTTTAGTATGGTCAAACACCACTCAATGAATATGAACTGAATGTAGTTCTAAACCAAGTACACGCCTAAAGCACAGTTGCACAAAAAATCAAAAAACCTAAACCAAAAAATAGAGAATGCCCTAAATTTAAACCATAATAACTTCTGCTTGTTGCTGCTTTGTCCTTCATATTCATCCTTGAGGAGCCTATTTCGAAATAATTAACAATAAACAAGCAAACAAAATACTGCTGCTATGTCAAACTCGTGAAAACTTGAGGAACACGCTAATTACTCTGTGTGTGTTCATGCATAGACTATTAAACAGCAGCGCACACTGTCATTTGATCCATTTTTGATAGGAGACTATTGATTACGCCGGCTTTTAAACAAACTCTCGGAGCATGAACACAGCAAAAGACAATACCATCTCATTACATGCTCTCACGCCTACAGTAACAAATAAAAAAAAAACGCTAAATCCATACGCTCTTTTATTAATAGCGCGTTTTTCTCCAGCCGTGTTAGCAACCAAAGAGCTGCATGTCATTTCAGTAGCTTTCATTTAAGGGCGTTAGCTGGGGGATTAAAGTTAGAGTGAGTCTGAGGTGTGGAGGTCAACGCAGTGGTGTAAATGAGATCATGTATAAGCCCAGTGCAGTCTAACCCCCACGTCTCTGGGGTAAAAGCCTGGATTTTGACCCTATCCAAATGCCTCGCTCCTTGGCTGACCCCACACCCTGACCTGCCTATTCGAAGGGGGGGGGGGGGGGGCAGAGAAAGTGAAGAAATTTCCCAAAGGGGCTCTCAAGATTATATGAATAAAATCACATGACTACTGACACTGCGTTACACCTCTGCGAGCTTGGACAGTGATGCTTTGAACTCTCAGATGTAAGCTAAAGCTACTGTAAGGGATTTTCAAGCAGCGCAGCGCTACATCAGACTGGTATATTGATTTACTAACGCTAAATAGGTAAATAATGTGAGTCCGTTGCTTTATTGTTCACTTTACCTGTGCAGAACTCATTAAAACCCTACTGACTTTCCGTACACTACTCATGCTTGGTATTCTTTATGTTTATATTTGATCTTTTTTGTCTTATTTTATTTATTTTGAGCACATGTATCGGGTAAACTTAAAGCACATTTCACAAATTAATCCTTATATAAGCTCAAAAAGGAGTGGGAGAAGAAAAACGTATTAAATCCCATTGAATTGTTTGAAGATTATTAGCATTACAAATAAAAAATAAAAAATATAATAAAATAAAAATAAATAAATAAAAAACAACTTAAAAAAAAACCCCAAAAAACTAAAAAACAAACCCTAAAACAGCTTTTATTTTAGTAAATTTTTAGGCTAAAAGTTACATAAAATGGCCTTAAAGAAGCTACTATTATGTTTAGTTGAAAATGACACTTTAGTCTCAAAAAATAGTGTTGTTTCTATCAACATTAGTGTTGAGTATCAAGCCTTTTTTCTTTTTGTATGGTGAAACACTCCTCTAAACCCACAGTGAATATGAACTGAATGTAGTTCTAAACCAAGTACACGCCTAAAGTTGCACAAAAAATCAAAAAACCTAAACCAAAAAATGGAGAATGCCCCAAATTTAAACCATAATAATTGCTGCTTGTTGCTGCTATGTATTGATTGAATATTATTAGCAATGTGTTTTAAGTGTATTTCTTAAATCTGATGAACAGAAACCAAGACACTGCATGTAACTCATGTTCAAACTCTTTTCAACGAGGGCCATATCTTGACAAATATTCGACACGGAGGGCCAATTGTCAATACAGTGGATTATTCAGATGGTGCATTTAACATAGTTTTGACTTCATACTTTAAATAAGGCTTGAAATATTCTGTATGACAATGGGATGTTATTTACGTTATATTGGTAGGATTACTCAAATTTGCCGTAAAAAAGTGCTGATTATGAGCAACTGAAGGTCTGCGGGCCAAAAAAAAATTAGTCTGAGGGCCGCATTTAGCCCCCGGGCCATAGTTTGGACACCCCTTGTATAGACTAAGTGAGTGTGACGTCACCCGTGGCATTCAGCTCCAGTCAAAGAAGCTCATGGAGGCTGGAGCATTTATAGGGGCAAATTTGGAGCCGAGTGCCACATTTGTAATGCCGAGTGCGAATATCATAGCAACCAAAGAGCGAGGCTGTTGAAGGTAACTCCCTTTCCACCCGTACCGCTGGTTTAGAACGGAGCGGGCACTTAGCAACCCTGTTAATCAAACCTGTTTCCTAAGGCTAGCGGGAGCAGCTTCGGGGAAAAAAGGCGCTTGATTTGTCCGCTATTAATGTTCATATCTTGATTTACGGGCACAATAGTGGAAAAAAAATACCAGGATCATGTAGAAAGGGTTAATACGAACAATTTAAGACCAAAATGACGAGTTTGACAGCCGCAGTTCCAAAAAGAGGCTTGGTAATTTGTGTAAAAGTGTAAAAATGTTAAGTGATTTGGAGTCGATGGAGCCGGACGTGCGCTAATGATCACTTCCTATTTAGCTAACGCGACGACTTGCGCGTTATCTATGTCCGTTTATATATACAGCCTCTGACGCAACTATAAAACTTATCCAAAAATCCAAAACATTCCCTAGCACTCAGTACCTGTACGCACACTCACTATATATCTTGTTTTCCCTGATATAATTTATGATAGCGCTGTTGAAAAATGTGCGATCAATCTAGAGTTATATTCTCCTATGGTTTGACAAGACCTGCCAAATCAAACACTGAGCCAAAGAATAGTGCCAATGTAAACACCTGCCAAAAACCTGCCAAAAACCTATCCAAATGACTGTCAATAGTGACCAATTAAGTGACTTTGCATTCTTGTACTGTTGAAGTACTCGAATCAAGCCTCTGCTCACTCCAATATACAAGTCAATGTAGATGTACGGTTTTATTATCTTTTTATTGGCTTACAGAATGAACAGAGATAAATGTAGAAATGATATTGAGGCTGTTGAACTAGTTCTACTTTCAAATCTGGGTCACAGACGCATCCAACATAGAATACATACATGTAGTCTGCAGCACGTACACTCGCTATTGATTTGAGGACATTTCAGGGACTATATTACACTAAAAATGGTCAAAATGGACTGTTTCGAGCTTTTAGACATGTTTTAATGCTGTTACCTCATCACAAACAAACCTGGAGTTGTGTTTGTTTTCATTCACACATGTTTGCAAAACCCTTCATTACGATTTTGTCTGAATCTCCAAAGCTTAAAATGCTCTGTTCCACCTTGTGATGTCATGAAGTGGAAGTTTTCAAGTTTCAAGTTGCTAATCTCTACTGAACTAAAGGAGCTTTTCACAGGAGCTCCTTTAGTTCAGTAGAGATCTGCAATTCCAGGGCTGAAATCATCCAAATGATTCTAGTGGAGGTGTATGAAGTTTAAAAACACAGTGGAGCACTTCCTGTATCACCACATGACATCACAAGGTGGAGTGATTTCTGTTTGAGAGAAGAGCTCAGCCTAAATATGCAGGGTTTGTGTGTTAAACATGTGTGAATGAAACAAAACATAACTCCAGCTCTGTTTGTGATGAGGAAACAACATTATACCAGATCAGACAATAGTGTAATATGTGACTTTTTATATAAAATGGAGTGATCAGTGTGGATTTTGTGCTGAATAGAATAAAATACAGTCTGTTAAGGTGGTCCTACCTGTGTTGACCCTCTGCCAGCCCACGGTGAATGGGGTGCGGGTCTGGATGAGGTAATGGCTGATGGGGCTGCCGTTGTCTCGGCCGGGACTCCAGGCCAGCTGGGCCGTGCTGTCTGTCACCTCCTCCACTGTGACCACGGCTGGAGGGCTGGGGGGGCCTGGCTCCAACACAAGAGCAGACACACAGAGGGACGAAGGAGGACGTGAGGAAACGGTTCAGTCAGTTCAACAGCTCAAACGGCACACAACCAAATACAGCCTCAAATGGCTTTTGTTTATAGTCTAAGGGTGTTAGTCTTGTTATTTTGTACATTTGTTTAACTTTCTGTGTTAGTTTATTATAGTCCCACAGGATCATTATTTATTTATTTCACTAAGTATATTGCAAAGTGAATCTGGTATGAGACACACTAATTGTCGCTAGTCGTTATTCAGACCAGTTTGTCAAACTCGACTCAAGAAAAAAAGAGTGCCCCTTAAATCTAAGATATGCAATTATTTTAATATTTCACTTTTTTGTTATTGTTATTTTGAACACAAAAAACAGGAAGCATTAAAAGCAATTGCTAATTAGCAAGTCTTGTCCTCAGTTACGCTTTCCCAATATATTCTACACAATACTATGCATTATGCATCAAACCAGGACCTATCACCATGGAAACCTCATTAAAATAGCCCCAACTGATTTCATTCACCAAAATATCGCTCATTACTCGACTATATTATGTAAGCTATGGCAAATAACAGTTTCCTTGGTGTTCAGACTCAGAATAGAAACACACTTTTGACGCATTAGGTAAAAAAAAGTTAATCAATAAAAGTTTTGAAAAGATATCGACATCACAAGAGGTTTGTTTTGGTCTAGTTTAAGAGAGTAAGACATTTATAATTGAATGTGGTCAATGAAGTGTGTTGCATAGAGCAGCATAAGCACATTTATAGCACCGCAGAATATCAGTCTGAAAAGCTCCCGTGGCTTTGGACATACTGGGTCTATCTGTGAGACTTTAGGTGGAAAACTGTTAAAAGATTTCACTGGAGGAGGCTGATCCTCATTAAGAATTAACAAGGAATTCAAAATTTATTCTCAAAAATGCAGCAGAGACGCTCTCCCTCCATGATACTAACTGATCAATGCAACAAGCCAGCGCATGGGGAGTCAAATTAAAAGGTAAAAGATTAAACAGCCCTGAAGAAGACAGATTTTTAAATCATTTATTTTCATTATACGACCAATTAAGCTTTGTAATGTTTCACTTGACAGCTTCCTATTATAATGATTGTGTCGGACACTGAAGAGAGATGAGGGAGGTAAGACACCAGAAAAAGCACCTCAGGCTCTCTATACTGTACTTATAACCCCAGTCAGGTGTTACATGTATATTTTTATAACTATATTTTATTATTTATGTACCGGTGTTGATATGTGATCTGCTGCTACACCGTTTCACCATGGCGTTTTGTTTACACTGCTGTTTCGCACACATGACCTCAGTGCCCCGGCTTTAGCGATATTGATCTATGTAAAACTCATTACCAGCTCTTGATACAAAAACCCCTTTAATACACTGGCCTCATTAATACATATGAACGCTGCGGCATACAATCAAGAATCAATTCCTTATCCTCTTAATTATATTTCATTGGCTGAGGCCACGAGGTGCTGTCAGCGTCTACAGGGGGTCAGATAATCCACTTTTAATATAGACAGTCTGCCTGGGCTTTAGAAAGACTAGACCATTAGAGAGGTGTGTTGTGAATACCTGAAACATTAATAATATGGTTTAAAAGAAAGTTGCTGCTAACGTAAATGTCGCTATTCAATGTAATTTACAAAGTTCATGTTTAGGTGCTACATAAAGCTGCAGGATTAATCGAAACTGAATCGAAATCATACTTTAAATGGGGAATTAGCAAATCACAAAGGCAGATTTTTTTTAAGTGCTATAATTTCATCGTTTTTGGCATAAAAACTGCTCACCGTGATGTTTAGATTTGGTAAATGGTCACTTTTTTATAAAACTTTTCCACCTTCAAGACAATCAAAGCGCTTTACATCAACACAGATACAGAGGATGAAGTGGGTTAAGTGTCTTGCCCAAGAACACAATGACAGGATTCATCTGTGGGAGCTGGAGTCGCACCATCAACCTGTGGGCGAGTGGATCTGACTGCGCAACCATTGATGTTTATGTCGAGAGCGGGATTCGAACCGGCAACCTTCAGATCAGTGTGCAAACCAGCCTCTACCAACTGAGCCACTGTCACTTACTGTACGCACGTGTTCGGAAATGGGATTCTTGGATTAGTTTGTCAATTTTACAAAGTCCCACCAGCAGGAGGCCTCGGGGAAGACCCAGGACACGCGGGAGGGACTGTCTCTCGGTGTCTCTGGCCTGGGAACACCTCGGGGTCCCACTGGAGGAGCTGGGGGACGTGTCTGGGGTGTGGGAAGTCCCAGAGTCCCTGCCCCGGATAAGCGGAAAAAAATGGATGGATGGAATTCACAAAGATAATGGACGTGTGCCATTTAAGGCTGCAAGATTCATCGTAATGAATCAAAATCCTAATTCAAACAGAGACAATCAGCAAATCACAAAAACTGCAGATTTTTTAAAAAGTTGTTTAGATCTGTAATAGCATTTTCAGAAACATGATTCTTGTATAAGTTTATCAGTTGACACTCCTTTTGTCAATTTTCCTGGATAAATTTTGAATGTAAACTTTGAACACTCATTAGATTTGCTATTTTTACTAAATCGTTCAGCCACAGTGCAATATTTTGTTTTTGGTCATGTTTCAAACTCATCCCCGACATAAAAAACCCCCAAAAACACGCAGTTGTGGATTTACATTTTCTTTCCTTTTGACTTTTAACAAAATCATGACATATTATGGCATTAACAGCAAATAGTAACTTTATTATTTCGAGGGTGTGGGACGAATCTACAAAAAAAAAAAAAAAAAAAAAGGACTAGCAGATCAAAAATACTGCATTATTAAACTGCAACATGAAAAAAAAGTAGTTGAATCATTATTATTAGTATGTAAGCTGTGTTTTCTAATTAAAACATAGAACATATTTGAGATAAAAGGCAGCTGGAGTGTGCTTTCGGTGTTTCCCTTTAGGCCCATGATGCAATGGAGGAGTTACTGCAGTGAATGCTAATGGAGCAGCCATAACAGTGACCTTCTCATATCCAGCACCACCCAGTGGAGTGTTCGAGACAAGTGGCTTCAAAAACATTTGTGTCGGCTGATGTTGTAAACAGAAGAAAGCCCACACGATCACTCAATAGCCTTTGTCTCACAAACAATTACCACTGACCTTCAGAGCTGTGAGACAAGTGGATAAACAACTGGGACAGAGATGTGGCGTATTAAACAGCAGAGGCGGAATTAGTATTGTCATAATGGAGCTATTGACAGATCCTTTTACTCAAATCAAGGACGATATAGAGAGATAGAAGCAGACCGCACAATGGTCTGTTTAAACTGGTGCCGTTTCAACGAGTGTTTGTGGAAGAACGAGCGTAAAGTAAACACAGTGTAAAGCGTATGTAGCGAGATAAACGTTTCAGTCTTTTTCTCGTCTCATAATTACGTTTTAGTCAGAGTCACTGTTACAACAAGGTATCAATACAATAACTGAAAAGCGAGCACGGAAAGAACGGGTAGAAGACGTTTTAAATTCAAGTATCGCTTCATCGCTGATCAACTTTGGTCTTTTTTAATCGAGAGACGAACTCGAGCTGATCCTCTGTCGGTAAAAGCCTGCAGCTCCAAGCAGAATTCAGACTATTTTTATACGAAAGGTTTTAAGAAGACTCTCGCGCATTGTCTCACCTCTTACTTCACTTTTATTAATACTGAACTCCCTTTATATAAGTAATCAACCAAAATAAATCTGAAAAAACATCAAAATGAGACCCCAGTGTAACCGCAGTATTGTTCACTTTACACCAGTCGTCTGTCAGTTAAAATACATGGATAATGATTGAACGATGATGAAAATATAATGATTATTACCAGCACTAAAGAGGTCACTATTGCATTTCATTATTCTGACATGTTTAACAAAACAAGTGGCACATCGAAGAGTTTACGTGAACCTTCCTCAAGGGCAAACAAATCATTACAGCACCTTTTAGACATTATAAATAGAAACGAAGGGAAGAGGTGCCGCGTTTAAGCTGATTAAAATGAGAGAAGACTGAAATGTTGCACTAATAAAAGTGAAACAAGAGTGAGACAGTGTCAGAAACCTTTTGAGCCAAGTGTGTCCTACATCGCACCTGTCGTCCTGTCAGGTCTGCAGAGTTTTATATTAAATAGTGATTATGTATGTTCAGAAAATTAATATCGATTCTTGCAATTTGATTTGTTTTCGTCTGTTCCAATGGACACAATCCGCAAATGTTCTGAAGTATCGTCATTTTATCCATAAGCAACAACCCTGAAGTTTAAATGTGTGCTAGCATGTTCTGAAATGTGAGTCTTGTATTAGTTTGTCACTTCACAGGCCTTTTGTCAATTCTCCTGGATGTTTCAAATGTCAACTTTGGACAGAATCATTAAAACATAAATTGCAAATCCACTTACAGAAAAATTTGGTGTTTTTACTACTTTTGAATAGTGCATTTTGTTTATTTTTTCATTATGTTTCTAACTACATCCCAAAACACACAATTGTATTTTCACTCCAAATACTAACATAATTTTAAGATAAAAAATGGTAAATGCTCATACACTGCCTGGCCAAAAAAAAAAAAATTAAAAAAAAAAAGACGTCACCTGGATTTAACTAAGCAAACAGGTTGTGGTCGCTGCAGTTGGTCCAGTCTAGGTTCAGCAGAATGAGGTCAGGTGACACCTGAATATACTGAATGACCAGGTTATTCCATCAGTGGATTTTTTCTTCCCTGATGACACGGGCATATTCCAAGACGACAATGCCGGGATTCATCGGGCTCAAATAGTGACAGAGTGGATCAGGAGCATGAGACGTCATTTTCACACATGGATTGTCCACCACAGAGTCCAGACCTTAACCCCATTGAGAATCTTTGGGATGTGCTGGAGAAGCTTTGTGCAGCGTCAGACTCTACCACACATGTGTCAAACTCAAGGCCCGGGGACCAAATGCGGCCCGCCACATCATTTTATGTGGCCCGCAAGAAGATAAATTAAAAGGCATGACTGTCATTTTAAAATAAGTCTATACTGCTTTAATGTGTGCACTGACAATAAACTAATGAGATTTTCCCAGCAAGTGAGAGAAATGAAGTGAGAAATATTTGCAAATAATCATCACAAAATGTTCATGAAGAAGAAAAGGAAGGAAGAAAAGTGAATACAAGTTTGTGCTTTGAGGAGAAAAACCTGTATGTTTTTTGTGTTATGAGGCGGGGTCGGTACAGTCTACGTCGACATTCGGTTACATTTAGTGACATTTACACTGACGCACAGTCACATCTGGCCCTTGATGGTGGCCATTTTGCTGATGTGGCCCTCAGTGAAAATGAGTTTGACGCCCCTGCTCTACCAGCATCAATGCAACATCTTGGTGGAAAATTAATGCGACACTGGATGGAAATAAATCTTGTGACGTTGCAGAAGCGAAATCGAAACAATGCCTTTTTTGTTGGTGGCGATGTTTTTTTGGCCAGGCAGTGTATTCAAAGGCTGAAATCTGTCCTTTTGAATCTTTATTTTCAATATTAGTCTCAATTATCAGAGTAAAAATGCTCTGAGAACCCAACACTTACACAAAAGCCAATCGTGTAACTGCAATAACAGACCTACCCACTTCACTTCACATCACACTTGCATTAAAATCTTTGTATAAATGATATTTCTGTTTGTCACATAATCCCCGTTGCTTCTATCTAAGCCCGTGTAGCAACAATATTTAGTGCCATCTCGTCTGATTTTGGCAGCGCACTCACTGAACACTCGTCACACGGCTGACTACATCCCTGCTTATTGTTGGATTCCAGCCTCCTTTTAATGTTTAATGCTCGGTGATGTGCTGTGGAGCTGGGAGTGGACTGTTTAGTTACCTGTCTGGGCGCACTCATGCAGTATGCAAAGCTCTAGAGACACACACCATTGTCGAGAGCCACACTACACTAAACAGAACAAAATACTACAACGTTCCCTCTGTGCTGTAGCCGGTGTTGTGGAGCTTAACGCCGGAGAGTCCAGTTTTGATCAATGTGCCTCAAATTGACACTGTGCAAATGCATTAAATGTCATGGGGGGTGAGGGATGATTTGGTTGTCAGGATTTGAAAAGGTTGGATCCATATCTCTATCTGGTGAGGCTAGAAAGCACTGTTATGCTTAGAGTGTTGGCAAATGGCAAAAATAAGCACCACTTTCAAAGGCCCAAGTGTCTCCAATATGGCGCCGTTAAGTATGTGGCGTGGTTTCACATACAGTTTTGTCATGCTAAGTTGGACAAATGATGCTCTTGTAATTGTGGCTCGACACACAGATGTTTAACACAGGACTCTACGGTTTCAACATAAAATAAACTGTAAGAACGAATTCAAAACTCTATCACAATCGAAGCCTCAGTTCGATGTGGGCAGATAATTGAAATATTGATAATATTGTTAATTTAGATTTGAAGATTAAATAAATCGAGAAAAAAAAAGTTCATGTTTGTTAAGAGCACCCAGACTCTTTTCTTTTAGTCCTGGTTCAATCCTGATTCAAATTTGATTTAGTCCTGGTTTAGTCCTGGTTTAGTCCTGGTTCACTCCTGGTTTAGTCCTGGTTCAGCCCTGGTTTAGTCTTGGTTTAGTCCTGGTTTAGTCCTGGTTTAGTCCTGGTTTAGTCCTGTTTTAGTCCTGGTCCAATCCTGATTCAAATTTGGTTTAGTCCTGGTTTAGTTCTGGTTCATTCCTGGTTTAGTCCTGGTTCAGCCTTGGTTTAGTCCTGGTATAGTCCTGGTTTAGTCCTGGTCCAATCCTGGTTCAAACTTGGTTTAGTCCTGCTTTAGTCCTGGTTTAGTCCTCGTTTACTCCTGCTTTAGTCCTGGTTTAGTCCTGGTTTACTCCTGGTTTAGTCCTGGTTTAGTCTTGGTTTACTCCTGCTTTAGTCCTGCTTTTTGTCCTAGTTTAGTCCTGGTTTAGTCCTGGTTTAGTCCTCCTCATGTGAGATGGCTCATGTGGCTCATGTGGCTCATGTGGCTCATGTGGCTCATGTGGCTCATGTGGCTCATGTGGGAGATGTTCTTTGGTGCTTTAAAGTCTCTGAGCCACAGGAGCTAGAGCCTTGAGTTCTGGTGCGTCCTTAGACTTATACAGTCATGTGATCTTGTATTAAATGTTCCTGTATCAAAGTTCAACAAGCGAGTGAGATATTCTGCAAAGGAGGATATAAAGTGATATTTGTGCAGCTTTATAGGTAATTTTCCAGTCCTTTGACATTCGTCTGATAGTTAAACCTCAGCAAATACATTCAAACTCATATGGCACATTTTGTTGGGTTGACAAAATGTTGTGCTTCTGGGCGGCTCCTTATATTGAGATAAATATCTACACTTATTTTTGTCAATACTTCCCACCCGTAGCCTCAATAAAAACTCTTTTAATTAAGGAGATATGATTGTGGCGCATTTCATTTCAATATAATCTCACTGTTGATAGTTCAAACATCAGCACTGCCACTGCTTTTGTGTCCTTAGGCAAAACACTGCACCCGCCAAGCGCTATGTAAATCAATATCATTATTATAACATTATGCTTTTTATGAATATATGGCGCCACTATTAAACAAGGTCAGTGGAATATATTTGGCTTCCATCGACAGAAACAAACTCGCCGAGTGTGACTCCGACTGTGCATTATTTACACTTCCTGATCACGGCAGCTGTCACAGTGTCTCGTTCCCGGGATCGAAGCGCGTCCAATGTGAAGGCGCGACGTTCGATCGGAAAACCAGGAACTGTGGCCAATGCTGCGGGTCTGATCACCAGCACAAGAGCTCTGACAAGATGACAGAGGAGCCAAATTTAGATCAAAGGGTTTTGTCACCCCGGGCAACCAGTTACAATGTGGAACCTCCCATTAACCTCACGCCTATGACGGGACAGTGGGGCACGTACCACTCCTGATGCCGGATGGGCTTCTTCTCAGGATCGGTGCATGATTTGTGTGACACCAGCTCCATCATAATTACTCAATTAAAATGCAAGAATCTATGCATTATATATGAGCAGGTGGAATCGAGTCACATGTTTGCACAATTCTATTAATTCCTTTGTTTTTTATACTAAAGCTATAGGCGTTTATGCTCTGTGGTTAACTAAATAAAGGTTATAGCTGAATACGTTATATTATTTTACTGGAGAAACAAAAAAGGAGAGAAAACATGTGCGTGTGTGTGATTGCATTGCATAAAAGTTTGGGACGAAGCTCAAAACGATCGAGGTATCCAATTGATTTAAGAGAATAAATCATAATTTATACATCGTTTAAACAATGAATCAAATTTACAATTAAATCAGATCATTATCCATTGAAATAAAATGTATTTGAAAAAGCAGCTAATAAAATTCGGCGTGTTCGGTGTGTGCCACGTGTCAGAACAAATCGTTTTTATTTTTCGTTTTTTTATTTTTTATTTATTTATTCATTTATTTATTTCAGGGACAATGCACATTAATAAACAGTTGCATGTATTACTTGAATTTCACCCAGTTATTTCCTTCCTCACATCAGACGTTACTTCCAATCTGAAATATATTAAATCGTGCGTCTTGTACCTCTTATACTTTACGTGGGAGGCTGGAGCCCGTCCCAGTTGTTGCGGGTCAGATCCGGGGTGCGTGTTGGACAACTGCCAGTTAAACCAGAGACATGCTCAAAAATCAACCATTTCGATGCTTATTTATTAACAAGGGATCGCTCAAATGCACAAGTTCAACGACGCGCACATCGTTCAAAAATGAGTTTAATTGGGAAGGAAAACACTTTATAGTTTCAGTAATAAAGCAGAATAAATCGTGTCTGAAATGTGAAGTCTAATTACACAGACTAATTGAATTTGGAAGATGTACGTATAGACACTACCTGGACCAAATATAGTTTTTAAGATTAGTTTTAAACATAAAAGTGGTATTTCCGCTCTGACTTTTCCAATAGGTCCATATTTAACCCGGCCCACCCCGCTGCAGACATTAAAAAGTCTGAAATTGAAGATTAAGTAGAAATCAACTGACCAGGAGCTGCATTAGTTCCCAGATGAAATGAGGCTCCGCTTTGTTTATTGCAGCTTCGTCAGCGAGGCACATTTTGTTTTTTGGCAGTGAGGAGCAGAACTCGGAGGGAGTGTTTGCAAGTTTCCTCCGCACATGCACAACAATGAAATTTTAATGTAAAGACAACAACATGAATAATGGAGGCTCGTTTGACTATGATACTGATGCAGGTGTTGTACTTTTCCAGTTGTAGGCGTACGGGGCAGAGGGGGAGGAACGACGTGTTTGAAAGGGATTTTTAAAGAGTTACAGTTTTTTTTGTGCTTCTATTTCATTTGATTTAAAGAGTCTAGAAACAAATGTCACTTGTGCACTCGTGAAATATTAATTTTCTGAGCGACTATGAGTATTTTTACATTATAAAACATATAAAAACAAGCGAAAATAGACGCACAGTCCATCTCCAGCTGCCTTTTATCTCAAATGTGTGTTATGTTTTAATTAAGAAATGCCGTGTACAAACTAATAATAATGATTCAACTTTGGTTTTCCGAGTTGCAGATTAATAATGCGACTCTTGACATAAACATCATTCACATCAGATCCACTAAGTCACAGGTTGGTGGTGCGATTCCAGCTCTCACACATGAATGCTGTCGTTGTGTCCTTGGGCAAGACACTTAACGCAACTGCCTGGCCAAAAAAAAAAAGGTCACACACTCTAATATTTGGTTGTTCCGCCCTTAGCTTTGATTTCGCTGTGGCATTGTTTCGATTTCGCTTCTGCAATGTCACAAGATTTATTTCCATCCAGTGTCGCATTAATTTCTCACCAAGATGTTGCATTGATGCTGGTCGAGTCTGACGCTGCACAAAGCTTCTCCAGCACATCCCAAAGATTCTCAATGGGGTTAAGGTCTGGACTCTGTGGTGGACAATCCATGTGTGAAAATGACGTCTCATGCTCCTGATCCACTCTTTCATAATTTGAGCCTGATGAATCCTGGCATTGTCATCTTGGAATATGCCCGTGTCATCAGGGAAGAAAAAATCCACTGATGGAATAACCTGGTCATTCAGTATATTCAGGTGTCAGCTGACCTCATTCTGCTGAACCTAGACCAGACCAACTGCAGCAACACCAACATATTTGCTTAGTTAAATCCAGGTGGCGACTTTTTATTTCATGACCATTTACCCTTTTTGATCTTAAAGTTATGTTAGTATTTGGAGTTAAAATACAATTGTGTGTTTTTTTATTTATTTAGGATGTAGTTAACAACATAACAAAAAAACTAAACAAAACGCACTATTCGAAAGATTTTAGTAAAAATATAAAATTTTTCTGTAAGTTGATTTGCAATTTATGTTTGAATGATTCTGTTCAACGCCGACATTTGAAACTTACCCAGGAGAAATGACAAAAGGCCTGTGAACTGACAAACTAATACAAGAATCACATTTCAGAACATGCTAGCACACATTTAAACTTCAGGGTTAGTGGTTTTTAAGCCGAAAACGATAGAAATTTTGTTGCTTGTGGATAAAATGATGGTACTTAAATCCAGGTGGCGACTTTTTTTTTTTTTTGGCCACATAGTGTAGTTTTAGAATGATCTGGATTAATACACAAGAAACTACTATCATTTTGCATTAAAAGTTACATTCTATTGCCTTATTTCCATTGTATTATTGAAACTGGGACTTTGCTTCGTATCAAAACCAAGTCTGAAATTTCACTTTCATGGTCACATTTATATAGAGAACTTTTCAACCTTCAAGACGCGCAAAGTGTTTTACAGCAAGTCACCACTCACTCGTGGGTTAAACGTGTTCCTCAAGGACACAACGGCAGCATTCATCTGTGGGAACTGCGCCGCCGACTTGTGCGTTAGTGAATCTGACCGCTCAACCAATGATGTTTATGTCGAGAGCGGGATTCGAACCTCCACGCTTCTGAGCCGAGGGCGTAGAATGGTATTTTTAGATAGCGCTTGGCTAAACCCTCAATCGGACACTAGCTATTGCTGCGCCGAGACTGACAAACTAGGAAATGGCTGCCAATCTACGCCAACGGACTCTCGGACCAACAACCAACTCACTAACAAATCACAAAAACACAATTTCTACTGGCTGAAGGTGGTTTCTGAACCGTTTTGCAGCCACTCTGACAACCTGAGCCACTGTCAGCCACCACATCTGACCTTCTCCTCCTATAAAGACAAACTGCAAGTAGAAATTACGCCTCCAACATGCACAACCCGTCCACCGGTTTGGCCTGTAACTCCAGCGACGTTCACGAGCTCCACACAAACAAAACTGGAGACAGCAGAAGAAGAAGAGTGATTGCTTGGGTGGCACTGCATGTCTAAGAACAGGTCTGTAATCCACCCATGTGATTGCTAATTGTCATTACCACCACTCTACTAGTCAGGACAGCCAATCTAATTAATTTTCTAATCTACTGTACACAATGAATGATTGTGCCGCGTGGAGAGAGGCGGAACAAACACCACGCGAATCGAACTAGCTCAGAATGCAAATCAAAACACACACAACCAATCTGAACCCTGACTGTTTAATTGCAGTGGCAGTAATTAATAAATACTGCATGGAGGATACTTGCAGAAATATCCCAACAGAAATGAAGCAAAGTTATACTAAGTTTGTTTCGCTTCTGTCGGGATATTTATGTTGGTAATGTACGTTGCAATGATGCGTAGGGCGGTGCCAAAAATCGAAAAAGCAACAGATCACAGTCGAAACTTTGGTCGATCTCGGTGATAAGATAAGTACAGTTTAATCGATGGATCTACAGTCGAGTTTTTACTTAAATCTGCACAATCTGAAGTCTTAAGTCCAGTCCCCTCTGTCTCTGTTTGCGCGATGCCGTCAGACCACGCCCCTCTCCCCTCCCGTCTCTCCGATCCAGCGTCATCTCCTCACCTTTTCTCCTCTTCCCCTCCTCTGCTACTTCTCATCATTATAATCAAAGTAACAGAAATTAAACAACCATTTTATCACCATTTATGAGTGAAACTCAGGGCCTAATTTAGCTCACGGACATCGCACCTGTTTCTGCCGCCAGCGATAACTTTTAGGTTTAATATATTATACAAACTCGCTCCAAACTTTAAATGTGTTTGGATTTATCGGTCCTATGAACACAATTAGAAGTGTAGTGATCCTGACACTCTGCTCTTTATGTCTGAAGTCCAACTGTTTGTGTTTTCAATAAAATGGAAGAAGATCGAATCAAAAATCGAGATGGATCAGTCTGGGGAAGAAATCGTGATTCCTTTTTTTTTTCTTATTGCTGTTATGACATTCTTTGCCCTAAATATTCACTTGTATTGATATGTATTGACTTTTATCTGTTTGACCTACTTCCTAAATCCTCATGTGTATTGATATGTAATAGTTTATATGTCTTTGACCTAATTTTCGTGATACTATTTGTTGTTACGCACAGGCATATCTCTTATTTGTTAGCGTAAAAGACGATGTGTCCAGCAGCTTGAAGTCACTTGGACTAGACCAGGGGCGTCAAACTCATTTTCATCAAGGGCCACAACAGCAAAATGGCTGCTATGAAGGGCCAGAAGTGACTGTGCGGCAGTGTAAATATCACTAAATGTAACCGAATGTCGACGTAGACTGTACTAACTCCGCCTCATAACACAAAAAACATACAGTTCTTCCTCCTCAAAGCACAAACTTGTAGTCACCTTCACTTTTCTTCCTTCCAACTTCCTTCCTTGCCAACAATTTTCCTCTTCATGAACATTTTGTGATGATTATTTGCAAATATTTCTCACTTCATTTCTCTCACTTGCTGGGAAAATCTCATTAGTTTATTGTCAGTGCACACATTAAAGCAGTATAGACTTATTTTAAAATGACAGTCATGCCTTTTAATTTATCTTCTCGTGGGCCACATAAAATGACGTGGCGGGCCGCATTTGGCACCCGGGCCTTGAGTTTGACACATGTGGACTAGACTAAGACTAAGATTATTTTGATGGTATAAATACACTGGAGGCTGAGGGCGAGACGACACTATTAGAGACAACAGCTCTTTGACGATTGTGCACAATTGATTCAATAAAACTGACTTTCTGATTCAAGACAACTTCTCTACTGTTTTGATAATAATACACCATCAATACAATCAGATATTTATGCATTTTGAGAATTTTTAGTAGAGATTATGAAGCCTTTATATGGTAAAAAACAAACATTAATTAAGTTATAAAAAATCTGTGGTTAGACTTCATGTTTACAGACGACATACTGACGACTTTTGTGTTTTCAATTGTCACTTTGTCACTTTAAAACCCACAGACATAAAGCCAAATGCCAGTTGTCTTGCTGTGTCTCTTAAATCTCAAAAACAAACATATATTCACATTATTATATAAGACTAGCTGAAATTTTGGACTCTTCTGCCAAGTCCTCCGTTTGCTTCATCCTTCCGTGACGACCGCACGAAAAAGACAACCCCTCCTCCAAACTGACAATAGATAAGTACGCCTGACATCTAAACTGCCCCCCGTGATTTGACAGCCTCCAAAAATAAATAAAAAAACATGCAACAAGCCTGTACACACTCCAATTACATGCCAGTTTAAAAGACCCAGGGAGCCTAAGAGCAGACACATTAATTTTTCTACTGAAAGGGTGCATTTTCTTGTTTGTCATAAAAGCGATACATCAATTTCTTTGGCATTACCTCAAAGAGACACATCGCGCTCGCTATTCTTGCATTTTATGAAAGAGGAACCTTAAAACACCGCGCGGGCTGCATGTAATTAGCCCGAACGACGAGGGGGTTTTCTTACCTTTCACAATCAATACGGCCACGGCTGAGAGGCTCTCCACATCAGTGTCCACCACGCAGATATATTTGCCCGCGTGGTAAAGCTGAATGTTCCTAATCATCAGATCTCCTGCTGTTCTCTGCCAAAAAAAAAAGAGAAAGAAAATATTATGTAGCCTGAAAGATAACAGACCCGGTGACAGCAAATTAAAGTATGAAGTGAGGCATATCTGATAATGGACAAACATGAAATCGTGGGCTCGTGATGATTGTACAAAGGAACGAACAAAACCAGATATTTTCAACACAACAAACATAATGTGAGTATTTCTGAGTCAGATGTCCAGGACTAAAAAGGATCAAGGCAAGAAAAAAATTGCGAATTGATTTTTACGTCAAAAGTGTTTTACTTCGCAGGGCGAAGAGGGAGACAGCGCCAGCTTGGTTTAATTATGGAAATTAATTCCTTGAAGCAGCAGAAGTTAAGTTGATAATCTCTGCGGACTGGGGACATTTTATTCACGGAGGAAATAAGGGGATGAGGGATCACATGCGGACAAGACCAGATTTGAAGAGCAAAATGTCACAACCGCTGACAGACAGTAAGATTCAAAAACCTCACAAATAAGTAAGAATAAATAAATATCAAATAACACCGTTTTTGGTTCTCCTCGGGTACATCTGTCAAAAAACTGATTTGTTAAAGAAGATTTTCTGACAAATTATTATCACATGGTCCCATAAGACATGAAGATTGACAGATGTGATTGACAGCTCATTCTCCTGCGCCTGGTGTCATAGCTATCGCTTCATTATTACATTGAAGACAAGAGCACTGACTCCGCTCTACGTGCAGGGTGTTAGCCAAGACATAAACCTACATTTCTCACTTAAAACAACAAGTTTAGTCGTCTAGTTTATGGGAAATGCAAAATAACATACAATGCATTCACAACTACTGTACGCTGCACGGCCATTGCTTTTCTGGCAGCCTCATTTTCAGAGTTACCGCAGCGAACCGCACTCCCAGGGATTTGGCAGCCACATCCAACCACAAGCTGTAATGTGGGTGAAGTGTCTTGCCCAAGGACACATCAGCAGAGCGTGCACGGGCGGCGTTCCGAACCCTCAGGAACGACGATACTTTTGATACAGAATATATTTGCACAATAATTTTCACTTTCTAAAGAATAGCAGTGGCAGCAATTCCACACAGCGCTGCTAGCATAAGACGCAACACATGCTTAATGCAACCTGAACTTTTTCAAATATGTAAAAACCTTCTGTCTACATAAAACCAGCCAGCTTCTAACACCAATTCCAAGTTCATATGTTTAGAGTCTCAGCCCCACAGCCCATTATTCCCGCTGTATATGGCCCATCATATCTTTTGTGAGTGAGGAGGAAGCCCATAAAAGCAGGAGAATAGGTAATCTCGGAGGTGTGAGGGTGCAGTGGAGGTGTTCTGTCATTCTGAAGTAGACTCAGTCATGCTTTCACTCCCTATAAAATAAAAAGACACCTCAAATGATGTGCATCCTCGTCCTGTTATGAGCCCGGGAGCAGCAGACGGTGTCAAAGTGGGACTTCAAAATAATTCAGGACCAGTCAAACGATTACCACAGCGGAATGAGTGTCAGTAACTCACAAACAGATGAAGACCTGTCAAAATGACTAATGCGTTACCTGCAGCAAAGGTTGTCAAGTGCAGGTACAGGATTTAGGGGCTTAGGATTTTTAGTGACTATTTATAAAAGCAACACTGAAAACAATATAACTCAACAATATAATACAATTTGACATTTGTTGATGTGGTCTACCTGTATTTCTACACTGAATCACTGGATATTCGACGCTTTTATAGGGATATTTCAGCTAGAGTACCCGCCGTAACCACGCAGACAGCTTTTCCATCCTTTAGATAAGTGTTTTTCAACCGTTTTTAAGTCACAGCGCTTTTTAGGTTGAAAATATTCTGCGGCGCACCATTTATGAAAAATATGACCACATCACACACCGTCACATATACGGTAGGAAATACTGTCCGTGCTACTGCGACGGGTACACAGACAGTTTGAAGACGTGGACTAAGTGAGTGTGACGTCATCCATAATGTTCAGCTTCAGTCAAATGAAGCTTATTGAGGCGAGAGGTTATAGGGGTCATGTGGGGAAGCTGGTATTCCAATTCCAATCAAAGTTTATTTCAATCATCATGGTAAAGCGTGAAAAAATAATACATATTTACAAAAAATAACTGTGCTCAACATAAGCAAAAAGCAACAGAACGTAGGAAACTGAGGAAACACCCCACATGTACCTGGTTACACTGACTTGCCCTGCTTATTTACCCTCTCAACCCAGAAGCTCCTCCCCCAGGTAAACACCATTTACTTCTCAGGTACAACTTTAGCAGGATCTCATCATACACTGTG
Source organism: Periophthalmus magnuspinnatus (assembly GCF_009829125.3). Lineage (NCBI taxonomy): Eukaryota > Metazoa > Chordata > Actinopteri > Gobiiformes > Gobiidae > Periophthalmus > Periophthalmus magnuspinnatus. Next base: position 28,797,018 of record NC_047132.1, read on the forward strand.
GACTTATGAGGCCCTTTAACTCAAAAAACAGATTAAAATGAAACTATAAACACTTAAATATTACAAAATACAAAAAGACATTGAAACAAAAAGAAAAAAAACTTAACACAGTTCTCCCCTCCACATGGTCCGGCCCACGACCACACCCAAGGCTTTAAAAATGTCCGACATAGACCACGCCCCCTCTTTGTCTGGACCATGTGGAGAGTCAGGTAAAGAGTAAAATGCATGTGTTAAACTGACTAAATATAACCAAATAAAATATCTTTAAAGTAACAGGTGTGTGTGGTGATTAAATTAAAATTAAAAGGTAAACTAACTGAAAAACTAAACAAAACAAACCCAGGATAGTTCTGTTTAGTTGTATATTGCAAAATTATTGAAAATGACCAAATGTGTGAATAAACAAAATTTAAGGTGATATTAAAACAGAGAAAGTATGAGTATCATAGCAACCAAAGAGCCAATCCAGAGTGAGACTGTTGATGGTTTATCAGGGAGTGAGTGCTTAGCAACACTGTCAATCAAACCTGTTGCTAACGCTAGCGGGGCAACCTTGGGGAAAGAAGGCGTGTGATTTGTCTGTTATTAATGTTCATATCTTAATTTATGAACATAATAGCGAAATAAAAACCCCAGGATCATGTAGAGCGGGTTAATACGAACATTTTAAGACCAAAACGACGATTCTGACAGCAGCAGTTACAGAGACAGGGGCGACAGTTTTTCAATAGAAAGTGAATTGCAGCCAGAGAAGTCGATGCTCACTTTGTATTTGGAGCGCGGCGGCTAGCAGGTTGGCTATGTCCATTTATATACAGTCTATGGTCTGGTACCTAAAAATAAATTTGGTTACGGTGATAGTTTTACTTGTTTTGGTTCATAAATTTGCTCAGGAGGATATTTCCAAATAGTAAATTATTCTATAAAATACATGTGTAATAATTTGCTAACTGAAATTGGAAATACTTATAAGGCAAACCTGGCAAAAGCACAAGGCACAGTATTATTCCCAGTACACGGGTCGATAATCAAGGCTTTATATCTTTGAACAGGGACCTATATAACACTTTTAGAGCATTTTAGACAGTACTTGAGAGAGAAAAGCGAAACACAGACTGTGCCGTTTCATTTATTTCTGGAGTGTATTTTGACATAACAGGCAGCATGTTTTCATTCACCGGAGCACAATAGACAAGCTTTGAGTGGATGAGTGATTTAATAGGATCATTTTTTACAAAGAATCTCACATCCCCGGAGCCTATTATTCCTCCAGGAGCACTTTTAAAAGATGGTATCACACCAAATGTTGGCTGTAAATCTCGAGATGTCAAGCGGCAATCTGTCCCTTTAAATCAAAGCCAAAGCGATGAAGCGGCCAGAGAGGTGGCAACTGCCCATTTGCACATTTGTGATAGATATATAGAAAGAACTGAAGAGGTCACTCACCCCGCCCACCAGCTCAAAATGGCCGTCGTCCTTGGCTATGAGCTGTCCGTTAAAGGCCCAGGAGAAGGAGATGTCCAGCACAGGGTCGCTGGACACCTGGCATGGCAGCACGATGCTCTCGCCCACAATGATCTCCATGTCTGACGGGCCCTGCGTGATACGAGTCGGATCTGCGGGGAGGGAAGGAGGGAGGGAGGGAGTGAAACGAACGAGTAGTAAGTGGAACCAAATGTTTTAACTCTACTCCTAAAAAAGCAAAAACGTTTAACACAAATTGGTACTATTTGCGACTTGTATTTTATAATTGCATGTGTTTGGGAGATTACTCTAGTCTTGAGTAAATGGGAATAAACAATGCGCTATTAAAGAACTGAAGATATTTTCGTAAATTAGTACTTTGTTGCATTTTTCTTATGTTGTTATTCTTTGAAAGACAACATCCCGACGTTAATGAAGTCCTTGGTGTATGTGTTCATAAATAGAAGAGCTGCTGTTGTCTATAAAAGATGAAACTTATAAAAGTATAACGAGATGATAATTCTCAAGTAAAAGTGGCGATATAAAGATAAAGAATGTTGTGTAAACATTTATTCTAAAAGGCGCGCATTAATCAAGGGAATTCTTCGTTTTCTCCGCACGACAGACTTCAGAATCTCCTGGTTACACTACGGTAAAGTATCTCGCCATTTTCAACTTTGGATAATGAATATTTACAACTCGAACCTGACCATGGGTGAAGAAGGGCCATCTCCCCTGCACAGCCTAATGCTACACCCATAAAATAAGCCATTCCCAATCTCCCACTGAACATGATGAACAGTGTTAAAATAAAGTCTACCAGGGAACACTGCAAATCACTGGCAGCACCGCAGTGTATTCTCTATATAAAACCCTGTCTCATAAAAGTCTTACTTAAATAATATGATAATGTGCAGCTGCTAAAATGGCCTAATACTTCAGGCTGACACAGCTCGAATAATCCCGATAGCAATTACAATGCGCAGCGGATCTGATAAAGCTTCATGTAATGGGGCCTGCGTGCGAGACAAAAAACCCGGAGCTTTACATCTGCAAAAGGGAATCATTTAGCCAAGTCTCTGTGCTTCAAAAGTCTGGCATAATGAACCTACACGAAAAGGTACAAAGCAAGAAACGCACGCTAAACTAAGTATCCGAAATGGACTATGAACAAGCAAAAAAAGCCCCAAAACGCTCGTAATCAAAAACGTAGGTGACCCTTTTGCGTTACTTTGAAAATAAGCTCGTAATTAGTACAAAAGTAGTAGCGCTAAGTAGTTTCCGCGTGCCCCGTGCCAATCAGGAGTCAATGGCTGAGGGCGGAAGAGCGTTTTCGATAATGTTGACGCACCTCCGCGGCTAACACTAGCACGGAAAAAAGGAATCATTTAGCCAAGTCTCTGTGCTTCAAAAGTCTTGCATAATGAACCTACACGGAAAGGTACAAAGCAAGAAACGCACGCTTAACTAAGTACCCAAAATGGACTACGAACGAATAAAAAAGACACGGAAAGAGCACGGATTGAGCCCCAAAACGCTCGTAATCAAAAACGTAGGTGACCCTTCTGCGTTACTTTGAAAATAAGCTCGTAATTAGTACAAAAGTAGTAGCGCTAAGTAGTTTCCGCGTGCCCCGTGCCAATCAGGAGTCAATGGCTGAGGGCGGAAGCAAATTTTCGATAATGTTGACGTACCTCCGCGGCTAACACTAGCACGGAAAAAAGGAATCATTTAGCCAAGTCTCTGTGCTTCAAAAGTCTTGCATAATGAACCTACACGAAAAGGTACAAAGCAAGAAAAGCACGCTAAACTAAGCACCCGAAATGGACTATGAACGAGCAAAAAAAGACGCGGAAAGAGCACGGATTGAGCCCCAAAACGCTCGTAATCAAAAACGTAGGTGACCCTTCTGCGTTACTTTGAAAATAAGCTCGTAATTAGTACAAAAGTAGTAGCGCTAGGTAGTTTTCACGTGCCCCGTGCCAATCAGGAGTCAATGGCTGAGAGCGGAAGAGCATTTTCGATAATGTTGACGTACCTCCGCGGCTAACGCTAACATCGCTTTGACTCGTCGGGGCTAAATTAGCGGTTTCAGCTACGCAAACGACAAGCGTGATCAAGTGCTGTGTTCAAACTAAGTGCTTTATTGCAGTCACAGCGAAAACGTAATTTGACCAAAGTCGATAAAATTAAGAGCGAAGTTAAACCCCAGCACAGCATCCTCTGCCGTTCAAAATAGAAAGAAGAAATTAATCCCACATGTTTTGAAGGCTGCTACTTAATTATGCTAAGGTTCTTTGTTTATCGCCTAAGAGGACAGTCTTTTCCAATGTTTTGACAGTCTCCTTAGAGCATGTGTTTGTTTATGCTCGCTACCCACCGGTTATTGACTCGCGTCCTTTGCGGTCAGAGGCACCCATTTGTGATAATCTTTACTGTGCAATAAATTGTGCTTACTAAGTGGCGAGCACAACACTTTTCAGGCTACTTAATAGAGCAAACTCACCGGTAACAAGCAGGCGCCCCGTGGTACTAGACATGCCAAATCTATTCCTGGCAAAGCACGTATAGCTGCCCGCGTCCGACTTGCTCACGTTGGCCAGTCTTAATGTGCCGTCGGGGGACAATCGGATCCTGCAGAGGCGGACAGCGCTGTCAGAGGGGCTTCACAATCAACAACTTTACATCTCAGCTTGTCAGTGATGTTGTAATGTTGGGGACAGTTGTGGGTATTTGGTTGGTTTTTCGAGCTTTTTAAGGTGGATGTGGAGTAAATATTTTATAAACAATGGCGAGTTTGTTCAGGTATGACGAGAGCTAAATTAAATATTGCTTTTTTGATTACAATGATGTTAAAATAGCAACAACAACAACAAGTTTAAAACATAATAGATTTTTTTTTTACATTTTGAGTTTTGGTTCTCCATCCAATTATCTGTTCATAAAGAATAAGATAATAGTTTTCAGATTCTCAGACTAAAACTAGTTTGTAATAAACCCTAGAGGGCCCTCGATGCTATGATGTGCCCTCATTATGACCGCTAATGGAATGTGATTGTGTTGCTGTTTTTAATGCTTGTTACAGCTGTTATTTTTTTTATTTTTTTAGCTCTCTCTTTGCTTGAATTAGTGATTTTTTTTTTTTAATGGCTGGAGTAAACGTGAAACTGAGGCATTTATATGGAGAACATGTACTGTTTTTATTTTTCACTTGGATAAAGAAGGCTTGTTAGTCATCCAATCGTTTTTTACGGTAATACTCTTTAATCCTGTGAACACAACTGTGCCTCTGGTTTTGAGATGGTCTGAGTATAAACAGATTTTTAAAGATATAGGAAATCAAACAATAAATATGTTGAAATTAGACATGTATATATATATATATATTAAAAAAATCATTGCAACTGGAACAGCTGAGGTGAATTTTAAACTGGTAACATATGAAAATAATGAGTTGTTACAGGACAAAACAATAGAATGTCAAAAAATGTTAACAAAAAAAAAAAAATTAATTAATAAAATTAAAAAAAGTAAATAGCGGGTCAAATATTTCCTTTTAAAAATTCTACTTTTAAAACTATTACAAAAAACAAACAAACAAAAGAATGCTGGGATCAACTGTTACAATTATTTGGAAATAAATAAATAAAATAAATAAAAATTAAATACATGGGGAATATGAGACTTCAATCCAAAAACTGTTTATTAAAAAGAAAAAGAAAAAAAAAGAAAAATGCAGGGATCAACTATTACTATTAGTTGGAACAAAATAAAAAATAAATAAAATAAATAAAAATGAAATACAGGGGGAGTATGAGACTTCAATCCATAAACTGTTTATTAAAAAAAAAGAAAAACATATTAACATCTTCAGTTCAGTTTGACAGTTATATAGCAGGTTAAACATTTCTTTTTACGATTTGACAGACTTGAAATATCTGTAAAAGTGAATAGTACTTCTGTCAGAAAGGTTAAGGTTAAAGTTAAGGTACACTTTACTGTCCCTGTAGGAAAATCTCCCCTCTGCATTTGACCCATCCTTCAATGCTCCTGGTGTATCTCCTCAGAGGTGGGCTCTCCATCTCTGTGATCTTGTTGCTAGACTCAGGACTATTTTAGCTGGAGGATTTTACTCATGGTGCATGTGTTGGGGGAACCCGAAGTGCCCAGAGGAAACCCTTCCAGATACAGGGAGAGCAAGCAAACTCCACACAGAAAGACCCAACCCGATTGAACCCGGAAACCTTCTCACTGTGAATCGTGCGTTTTTACCCACTCAGCCACGTGCCGACGAAATAAAACGTAGGATAAAATGTATTCTGACTGACCTTTCCTTTTAGCCTGTAGTTGCTTACACTATATTGCAAATCTTTCTCAAAATGCCAAGCAAACAGCTAAGTGCTTTTGAAGTGGAGATAGCGTTTTCACCTGTCGCTGGTGTGAATGGGCAGGTTCCCTTTCTTCCACAGGATACTGGCCATGGGATACGCCTGGGGTTTGCACTCCAATGTTACCGTGGATCCTGCCTTGGCTTTGAGTAAGGCTCTGAGGACGTTCCCTGTGAAGTCCGGAGGAGAGGCTGATGGGGAAAAAAAATAGTAAACCGACTTAAGAAAAGAGCAAAGCGAATCACTCAAGAGCAAAGCATGTGCCAGTTTGATCTTCGGAATAACATCACATTGAGAATTAATGGTTATGGACAGCTCCAAGGTTTGTTAGAGGAACTTAAGACGTGTTAGAACGAACATTGAGGGTGGGTAAAGTAAAAGCATTTCAAAAAGCATTGTGAATGATTTATGACGGAAAAGATTGAGCGCTCTGAATGCCACGACTACCATCCCCGCACATCAAAGACACTCAAGTCCACGATGAAGAACAAATGTTTTTAAAATGCATTTGACCCCGCAAAACCGCCCCCGCGTTGACCCCATTACCCGCTAATCTGTACAACCTTTGCGTCTGACAGTGAGATGACCTTTCAAATCCTGATTGGAGGATCTGACTGACGCGCAGATAAAATGCCGTCCGTACCTAAAACCATGAGTTCGGCCGCGAAGTATATGACTCCGTGCTTGTTTTCGGCCACGCACTGGTACATGCCCGCGTCCGACAGCGTGAGCACCGTTACCGACAGCACGCCGTCCTCAACGTGGATCCTTTCCTGTGAAGAAGAAAACGGGATAAAAGAAAAGCAATTACAAACAAAAGTCTAAAAAGGTGGCTCTTGCTTGGCTCAGCAGGCTTCAGGGCAAAGGAGCAACGAGCAGCGTGTTGGCTTCAAGGCGCTACCACCGGGCGTCGATCAAACAAGGAACACTGGTGCTGTAAATTGGAGAACAAATAAAGTTTTTTCTCAGCACAGCGGTACATTACACAAGACGCGTTCTTTGTTGTTTCGTTGGAGATATTCTCACACTCGGGGCTTGGGTAATAAAATGAGCTGCATATTGTTTAGCTAATCATTTCAGGGCGTGAGTAATGATTGTGCAGGAGGGCAGTTGCTGTAGTTGATAGAGTAATACAAAATCAGCGAGGTACTTCAATGGTTGGCGCGTCTGGCAAATTTCGAAAAAAAATTATACTTAAAAAGGAAAATTATTCTAAAAAACTACTTTCTTTTGAAGACAGAAAGCTGGGTTCAACTATTACTATTATTTGAAAAAAAAAAAAAAAAAAAACTTTGGATATTGTTAAATCAGTTAAATACAGGGGGGTATGAGAGTTCAATCCAAAAAACATTTCTTTAAAAAAACATAACATCGTCGGTTCAGTTTGACACTTGCAAAACCAAAAACGTATCAATTATGGTTATTAAGTTTCAGCTGGTGCGCTCTGTTTCCGAGGGTAGGCTGGATGTGCGGCTTTAAATAGTCCAACTGGAATAAAGGTGCGTGTGAAACGTCATCTGCCACAATCTCCATGTGTTAGTGTTGCCTTTAAATGAGGTCAGGTCCAAAATATTGCGTGTCCTTTTAGGTTCTTAATCCATACACGATAACAAGGCCGACGTGAAATCAATGTTTTTTAGTCTACGTTTTGTGATATTATATGTTTTTAATGCAGAAAACCTAATTGCGTGCATGCAGCAAATGTGAAAAAAACCAAAATGTGCAGCAGTTGTATTGTCTTTAGCTTGACTGAAAGGCAAATAAGGCTAGACTGACACCTAAAAGCGATATGAAAAAGACTCCTATACCATACGGCGTGTAAAACGTGTTGGTAATGACACTGGTGGCGGGAGAATGTAATTGCATCTGTCCTGTTTGAAGGCGGTTGTTAAGCTAATGGTTCGATCAGCTAATCTCAATTTAGCCTCTGTTTCTGTAATGAACCAAGAAAGAGGCACCCAGACACAATCATAAACATCATTTGCATTCTCACATAAAGGAATAGCTCTTGCTCAATGAGATTTTCACCAAACATTCGAAAGATTTGCCGGCTCTGGCAGCAGTCAGCTAAAGTCAGGCGGGGTCATACGCAGCGGTATTAAAAAGACCCACTGTGTGATATCAATCTTTTTCATTTCACAACAGAAGGGTGAATGATTACTTGTTCAGCATACAATGAAATGCACCAATTAATAAGTCTACGGCCAATAGCTGCGCTGCCAGTCAACTTACTCACTTTGATAGCGCCGTCTCTCAGGGAAAGACGTACTACCTCCAAACATATTGTGTAAGGGGACGAGACAAATCATCGCCATATGTTTTTGCTGTTTATTTACTACTTACAAAGGGAAAGCCAATGGATTATAACATTGTTTTCATAGACTCTAGATCACAATTTCATTTTACCACTGCGCAACATCGCTTTTAAGAGAGAACTAAAGTCATTTAATGTCACTGTGACTTTCTGGGACTCAGTTATCAATCCATGTCCTAAACGGCGAGTAAGTCTGTCAAAATAATCACTATTCCAGCTTATCGTTTAATATATGAAAGCTGGAAAAGGATATTTTGTGGCTAGCTATTTATCATGGGTGTATTTTCTTCGCGAAGTACGGAGATTTTTGTTATTTTAGTTGTAATACTGCAAAACTGGAGCTGTAGAGGGTTGAATAACTAACGTCTACGTCTAATTATTGGTTCGTTCTGCTGTTTATTTGTTGCAGCTCATGACTTTTAATGATCCTGTTTGTTTAAAAAATGGTTTACAAGGATTATCGTGCGTTATTGTTGTTGTGTCAGTGAAATCAAGTAGTTTCAGTATCATCGTTTGTCGCGATATTTATCTGTAGCGATATATCGTGCTTCCAAATTATTGTCTTATTGTGAGTATAAACTGAAATCTGTGGGTGTGTTGCATGCGATTTACCATTTGGAAGTGCGTTCATAGTTGGAATAAATCAGACGGGGCCTGTCACAATAACATATTTTGAAGTACATGTACAATATATTGCTGAAGTTGATATAGACGATAAACGATAATATTGAAACCAAACCATATATCACAATTATCCCCAAAAAGTATTCTAAATGTACAAAATAAAATAAATGCAAATGTAAAAATGGTTTACAAGCATTATCGTGCGTTATTGGTATTGTGTCAGTGACATAAAGTAGTTTCAATATCATCTTTTGTCACAATATTTATCTGTAGTGATATATCGTTCTTCCAAATTATTGTCTTATTGTGAGTATAAACTGAAATCTGTGGGTGTGTTGCATGCGATTTACCATTTGGAAGTGTGTTCAGAGCTGTAATAAATCAGACTAGGCCTGTCACAATTACAAATTTTGAAATGCGATATATTGCTGAAGTAAATATAGACAATAAACGATAATATCATATATAAACCAAGCTATATATCAAAATTATCACCCAAAAAGTATTCTAAATTGTAAAAAAAATAAAATAAAATAAATAATTACAATAAATAAATAACAGAAAACACCCCATTTTGCACGTTCATTCACTCACATGAGCAAAACTGCACTGCGTCTCGGCGTTTTTTGCTCCACTTTTAGCGCGTTTAGCTGTTTAGCACGAGAGCAAAAGCTTGATAAATGAGGCCCTCTGTGTTGAAATGAAAACAGCATATTGTTACAGGGATCAGATCACAGCAGGGCTAAGCAATCAATCATGTTTTAATTGTGATTTTGTTATTTTAATCGTCAAAGATCAGCTGGGGTATTTTTAATCAAGGGGCCACTAAAAGCATGTGTTTTGGAGCAGAGACTTTTTGTGTTAAACAGCAGTGAAAAAATCTGCATTGTTTAAGTTCAGGAAATTAATATTGATTTAAATTTGTTTTTTCATAAGACAAAAAAAAAAAAAATAAATATATAAAAAAAAATACAAATAAATAAATACAAAAAATATATAAAATAACAATAATAATAATAATAATACATGCATACATAAATAAATAAAAAATAAATAAATACATAAAAATAAATACATGCATAAATTAAAAAAATAAATACATACAAATAAAAAAATAATAAATAAATAAATGATATGTTTAAATTGTTGCCCATTACTAAATCATAATAATTAAAAAAAAAAACACTGTAATAATGTAAATGCCTTTCTTATGCTGCATTTTTATTAAATTACCCAAACCTCCTAAAATGAAGCTTAAATTTATCAAAACCATGCAGGAGCCAACGCATGCATCTCCGGTGGTCTGAACCAAGGTGTTCTTTTGTATTGTAAACTGCTCTGGAGATTAAGCCCATTGTCCCCTAAATCTGCAGCAGCTTTACCATGCGGCATGAATAATGAAAACAACCAGTGTCCCTATTCACAGGAAATGGACCCATCTCACAGGGACCGCACTGATCCTCCCTAAGACTGTGTAATCTGCCAAAAGGTAGCGCCAAAGGAAGACAGCTACATCCACAACTCATCACCGCCGCAGAACTCGGCACTGTAGGCTGAATAACTGCAATGTGTTTCAGCCCCAACGCTTGACAAAGTACAGAAAACGCAAGAGGAGAGATTTGGTTTTTAAATGAAATGTCAGGAGGTGGTTGAGATGGAAACTGGGCAATTTACCTTTAAAATTAGAAAGTAGAGCAATTTTGAGCAAAAAAATCAGCCCCGGAAATTACAACTCGCATAAAGCTCAATTTGCTTGTTTTAGACTTTTACTTTTCAGGAGTTAATGTGTGAGTTAAACTACAGAAGTGCAAATGTGTGGGCCCGGCCATGCATTTTAAAATACTGATGCTGGAAAATACAGATTATTGGACACAGCTGCAAGACAGATTAGATATTACATCGACTAGAAATAATTAGACAATGAGTTTTTCAAATGTTTTCGGGATCCGGGATCAAACCAGGATATGTACGTTTAAATACATAGAGTCCAGACTGGGAAAACCTCAAAAAACCTTGTGTTTAAAAAAAAAAAAAAAAAAGCTACTTAGGCGAATAATGATAATGATGAAAAATTAATATGTTTATTTTTTCTCTTTTTTTTTTTGCATTATCTCAATCAAAATATTTTCACAATGCATCAGGGATATATTTTTATGTATTTGATTTTATTTTATCAGCAAGTCCCACTGAGATTGCATCGCATTTTCACAAGAAGCCTGTGTACACGTTTAACATTTACAATTAATAAAATGCATAGTAAAATGTGCAGGACCAGAGGCTTCATTAAAACAATTACAACGCTCTGAGAAGATGACAGATATAGTGTGTTTACATTCACTTAAGGGAATTATACTGTTTAGTTTTAGCTGGTTTATGAGGTTGCTCAGTGTAGATTTGTGGTACTGCAGTGGTTTCCAGAGACCTGGTACAGTAATGATAAGAACTGAACTGAATCAGGGAGGTGAGATACTGTGGAATTTACTAAAATGTGCCTGTAAATGTCTTTTTTGAGGATGAAATATCACTGGAAATTTGAATGGAGCATAAAATTAACCACAAAAGAGCAGAAATATCGCTTTGTACATTGGTTTGGGAGATTAAACTTGATTTTGCTGTGCATTTTAACTGTTTAATTTAGAGACAATATGCTCAGTTTTGCCATATATTTCCCACCACTACTCCCACTGTAAAAATATAATGTATTTGAATATTTGGCAGTGCTGCAGACAGATGTAGACTTACCTCTGGCACCAGTGGCTGTCCGTTCTTGAGCCAGGTGTAGGAGGGTTTGGGTTTTCCGTTGGCGCGGCATTCCCAGTACAAACGCTCCTCTATGGCCAGAGCGGTGTCCTTCATGGTCTGAATCCACTGGGGTTTGGCTGTGGACACATCGTATACTGCAGTGAATACGCAGCTAAAGTGCTTTAATTTCGCTCGTCAAATGTGCACTAAAGTCAAGGCCATATCCTTAGTCTGTTGGAAAATGAATATTATTAATACTATATTTTATTGGGTTGTATAACTTATTCTGCGGAGTTTGTTCTTGAGAAGTATTTAGCCCTGACGAAGAAATCTATTTAATTAGCAATTAACATAAAATTGGAAAACATAGTGCTGAAAATGAAGGAATTTACAAACAGCTAGTTCAGGCAGTTCTCATTAGGGATTCTTGGTCTCGCTCATAAACTGTATAAAGAAGTGAATTAAGTGAGTGTGACGTCAGCAGTAGCGTTCGGCTCCAGTCAAATGAAGCTCGTCGAGGCTAACGGTTATAGCGGCGAGTTTGGAGCCAGGTTGCACATTAGGAATTCTGTCCGCGAGTATCATAGCAACCAAAGAGCCAATCTGGAGAGAGGCTGTTGAAGGTAACGCCTCTTCCCGCCTGCAGCGCTGGTTTAGCAGGGAGCGGGCGCTTAGCAACGCTGTCAATCAAACCTGTTGCTAAGGCTAGCGGGGTGACCTCAAGGATAGAAGGCGCCTGATTTATCTGTTATTAATGTTCATATCTGGATTTACGGACACAATAGCGAAATAAAAACACAAGGATCATGTAGCGCGGGTTAATACAAACATTTAAAGACCGAAACAACGAGGCTCACTGCAGGAATTACAGAGGGAGGGATGACAATTTTGCAATGGAGCCAGAGTCGATGGAGCCGGAAGCGTGCCCATGCCCCGCTTCCTATTTGGAACGTGGCGGCTAGCAGGTTAGCTATGTGCATTTATATATACCAGGGGTGTCAAACTCATTGATCCACATCAACAAAACGGTTGCTCTCAAAGGGCCAGATGTAACTGTAGGATAAATGTCACTACATTTTAATCTTGTTAAATAACCGTTTCTATAGTTATTACTCATTCAAGTTACAAATATTGCATATGGATTTGCATAGATATGAAAAAACGGCTGTTTAAATGTGTATCTAATGATAAACTGACATTTTAAAACAGTCATACCTTTTAATTTACTTTGTCACAGGCCATATAAAATGACGTGGTGGGCCGCATTTGGCCCACGGACCTTGAGTTTGACACATGTGATATATACAGTCGGAACATACCATTACATGCAGTAAACCGACAGATTCCACAGTGTATTTATTATATAATGTTGTATAATTGTAACAGCTCAGTTTTACTATTACTCGAACCCACATAAAACAAGCAAATGAATGAACACATTTAGCCCTGCTGTTTTACACTAATTAGCAAGAATCTCTTCTCTGTCAAAGTCTCTCTGAAATCTATTTTTAAGACGTTACTTTGCTCAAGACTCACTTTTCAAACAAACACAAGAATAAACAGGTGCTCTCTCCACACCCCCCTCTCTAAATCCTGAAGAATGTTTGCCCTCATTCAGAACACAATGCCTTTATTTTTCATCCTAGTTTGGCTAATTGAAAATACCCAATCAATACTAGCCCCGCAGTGAGAACACTTTTACCAAGTCAAGTCTCATCTTGAATCAAACACATTTTGCTCTGTTATTGTCTGACACATGGAGGATCTGGGATTTTCAATCAGGGCCAATAAGAATGATTCAAAGAAAACAATAAAATAAAATAAAGTACTGTCACCCATTTTGTGATTTGTTGTGTTCATACTTTACTTCCCCCTGTCATCCTTTATCAGAGGCTTACAAAACAAAATCTGCGCTTTTTATTAGCAAGTCTACAAGAGATCGACTGATATGGGTCTTTTCGTAGCCGATACCGATTGTTTAGAATCCAGAGAAATCGATGGCTGATAAACTCTGACGATATATTTGGGTCGATATGAACAGCCGATTTTGATTTTTTCCTCCAAACAATGTCATTTAAATGTACTACAAACTCACTCACTCAATCTATCTCTTTTTTATTATTATTATTATTTATGGGAAGAAAAAAACAAAAAACTATTGTACAAAACATAACAGGACTTGACAAGAGATAGAAACATGCAAAGGAGACAAAGAAACAGACAAGAAAATGATAAACCTGGTGCAAAGTATACGAAAAGGAACAGAAATAAAACAATGATCAGAGCTTGACGAGGGTTGATGGGTGGGCTGGGGGCTTACAATGAGCTAATGTTTTATTATTGAGCAGGTAAAATGAATGAATAAGTGAGTTTAGTTATGAAGTTAAAACAAATTTTGCCATTCAGTTTATTCAGTTTCAGGGTTGAGTCTCTATTCTCTTTTATTAATTTTTTCCTTTTCCTTTCTTCCTTCTTTTTTCCTCTTTTCCTTTCTTCCCCTCTCCTTCCTTTATTTATTTATTTATTTATTATATTTTTAAATTTCCAAACACTTATTTCCAGGGGTGGCGCCAGGGAGGGGGGCAGAGGGGCTTGAGGGGGCCCCAGCCTCCCCTAGAAAGGCCAACGCTCCCCTATAGCTTCTCCAAAGATGTTAACCCTACTTTCATAGCACATCTAAAAATGTTCAAATGGCAACAAAATGCAACGTGGCGAATGAGAAGAATTGCATATTAGTTTTCATAAATCACTACAGGAGCTAACTACATTTAAATTAGTTTAAAACAGCGACGCAAACATGGTAAATGGAGAAAAGTGTGCTCGCATCCACGTAAAATCCATCTCAAAATGTCAAAATTAATATGTTAAATGAACTTAGCCCCCCCATAGCTCCTCAAACCAAAAAATCTCTAGCGCCGCCCCTGCTTATGTCGCAAAATGGATTCAGTATACGCAGTTTCCCCGTGTGTACACATTTGCTTGACCTTTGCAAGTTACTAAAATGTAAATACACAAGCAAGAACATTAGCGATTCAGATATGACTTAAACAAGCACCCGAACTGTTCCGATACGTCTTGTGTGTGCATAAGGTTGCGGTAATTAACTGATTTACACTGCGTATCAATTATATGTATGTGCACTTGTCCCCTTAAGAGTAGTATTGGGACTATTCCCGGTTACTGTAGACAAGGCTATCAATTCATGAGACAGTGACCCACATAAACTGTATAGTGCTGTACCCTGGGGCCCTGACTCACTTTATGGGCGACACTAATCTAAATGAGCATTTTCTTAGACAACTGAATACTACAGGGGGCCGTTAAAAGTACACAGACAATTGCGGGTCTCCTCAAAGTACTGCCTTGTGTAAACTCCATCATTGAAATGTGTTTTGCACCTCGTGGCGACTGAGCAGAGAGCACTATGAAAGTAAAAGGGTTTTCAATTGCAACCTTCCTCAGCACTCAAAGAATAACCTCTCACCTCGAGTCAGAAAGTTATAAACTACAACTATGGCCTTTGTGCGTTCACCTGTCACACGTAGACTTACTGGTGACCACTTTATTAGGAGCGAGGAACTATTCCATGTCTGTAAAAACAACTGCCCAAGTCCTCTCCAGAGACATATTGAGTATTTTAACAAAAACATTGGAGGACTGACCCTTTCATTGCAGGGTTAGGGTCGAATGGCGAAGAGTTTTTTTTTCCGCTTTGTTGTAAACTTTTGTGTTCTTGCCTTCCCTACAGCTAAAACCCGCTGTGTTTGACTGCGGCTGATGTGGGTGGGATTTGGAGGAGAGTTAAAAGTGCAGGTGCTGACCTCAGAGCTGCATAGTTACTATCAGCGGGTAGAGGAAGGAGTCTATCACTATTCCACATGTCCACTCGGCGAAGACCCTAAAACGATTCTTTCACAAAACCCCCGTCTCTAGATGTTTCGGTGATAACTCTCTAATTAACGAGGCATGGACTTGTAGCGTAACTGCATCAAATCTGCGCGCTCTTTGAAACTACATGAAATATAACGTCCTTTAGATTTGATTTATAGCTGTGCAATTAATAAAATTCAATCGAGATCAAGATTCACTCATTTCTAATTATCAATGATCAGCTCGGGTGTTTTTAATTAAGGCGTCTACAGCCAGTTTTCCGTCAGTAAAAGCATGCGGTTTGGAGCAGTTTTCCAACTCTGGAGAAAGAAATATTACTGTTTTTGTGTTAAATGTCACTTTGAAAGACATTTTTATTTGTATTTTCATATTTGCCCTTTCCTAATTTGAAAATATTGTCCAAAAACCGACTCTGTTTGGTCTGTACCCAGCTATGACAACGTAACAGCCACTTTTTACAACCAATTGCGGAAGAAAAGTTCGACGCTAAACGATAATATTGAAGCGAACAATTTATGCCACTGATACAATGACCCAAGAGTAGAATTATCCCCAAAAAATATTCTAAATGTAACGGCAAAAGTAGAATGAAACACTTTGGTAGCTAAAATCTAACTCTAAAACAGGAAAAATAACAATAAGACCTAGTTCTGAACATGTTAAGCATTAGACTAAGTGATTTTTGTCGCTCTTGAAGCCGATGGTCACAACAAGATAAAAAAAAAAAAAGTAGCTATGGCAACATTAGATATCAGCAGAGTCAGGACGTCACACAAAAAGATTGATATGCCTCGTATCTCGTGTCAGAAATTGATTAGCTGTGCATAGCCACGACTTGATTAGCTTAATTAATATGAGAGTGAGAAGCAGAGAGCGGAGAGAGATGTTGACTAAGATGTTGCTAAGTGTTTATGCAAAAATAAACTATCACGGGAGAGACTTAGCCTAATCAATGTAGTAATCTGACTTGAGACTGTGAGAGGGAGTTGGCACTTGGGTTAAAAGCTTTTCTGCAGTTTTTCTGAGGCGGTACGGCAGCAGAGCGCAGTGTTCTGGGCTGTGCTCCTAAGTCGCTCAGTGTGTGGGAAGAGAAAATGTGGATAATGCTACAGATCGGAGCTGGTGGGGAAGTCACTGGGGGCTTTCTCATTTGGTTTAGACTGATAAAACTATGTAATCCAATAGAAAGTGTTACGCCGCCACACCAACAAATTAGAATATCGAGGAAGGCAGCACATTTCAGTATTCAGTAAGTGATGCACATGCAGGATGCTGTTAGTATAACTGCTCCATGTCTGTGCTAATAAAAATCACAGGCCTCGCTTAACGAAAACAACAGACTGCGAAAGGGATGAGACAAGAGCTCGTGCCACAAGATTTATCAAGATAAAACTGACACAAAAAACTAAACTGTTACAGCACTATTGTCATTATTATTATTATTATTATTATTATTGTTATTATTATTATTATTATTATTGAATAGGAAGCTTAAACAGTATTTAATTTATGTTCTAATGGAGGTGGGGTGGGATTTAATAGGTTTAATAAAAAAAATGCAATGAGAAAATTATTATTATTATTATTATTATTATTTTTATTTTTATTATTATTATTATTATTATTATTGTATTTGTTTATTTATTTTTATTTTATTATTTTTTTCAGGCAGATTAATAACACAAAAAGTCAGTACACATGTATCCAGTACACTTAATACACATTTCACATATTTTTTTCTTATTAAAGTTCAAAAAGGAATGGGAAAAAGAAAACGTATTAAAGCCCACCGTAGTAGTAGTAGTAGTAGTAGTCGTAGTAGTAATAGTAGTAGTAGTAGTAGTAGTAGTAGTAGTAGTAGCAATATTCATTCATTCATTCATTTTATTACTATATTTATTTATTTATTTATTCTTTTTCTTAACCTGATTAATGAACCTGGGAGTCGGGGGCTATAGGTCCTGGGGTGGGGCAGGTTTAGGGTGGGATGGGGTGATGTGTGGTAGTGGTGAAATACTTCCTTCATGCACATATGTGATACTTAGTCTGTGTCAAATCAAATATGTATTTATTGTATGCCAAATAAAACCCTTTCACCCAAGAATCACCATTATCACCATTTCCCCTATGTTTTTACATTTGGACTGGACAAAAAAGGGTTAATGCTGATAAGTATTAACCCTTGTCTTACAGAGAATTAGAGAATTTGAATGATTTATTTATTAATTTTTTACAAAATTGCAAAATATGAATTGAAATAATGCCCACGATCAAAAATACCTTCATGTTCTCCAGGCCACTGCTGTAGCTGTTCTTAAACTATGGTCTTTGTAAATCATATCATGAATTTAAAGAGGGCATATTGTGCAAAATCGACTTTCTACCATGTTACAACATTTGAGACATGAGATTTCAAATGTCATCTATGCATGTTTGAGTAATTTAGCGATCTCTCCAGGGCGCTATTTGAAACCTCCTTAGTGTTAGCTGTACGAGTCTGGCCAATGCTCAACCCACACGCCGACATCACCCGGGCTCCCACACGGCCATTTTACAGGAATATACAAAAGAATTAGACAAAACGATACACTGTACTGTGATTGTGATGCTCTGAAGGGGGAGCGACTTAGCACGTAGAGCAAAGGAAGGTCTCAGAGTGTCCAAAATGAAACTTAAGAAACTTTCAGCTATGTATTTATTGCAGCTCATGTTTTTTTTAAATTATACTGTATATTTAGAACATTTTTTTTTGCATAATTCTGCTTTATGTTCAATAGTATATCGCACTTCAAAATTTGTTATCATGACTGGACTAGTTTTCAGCAAATATAGCGTTTTCAAACCAAAAAAATATAACATGGCGATCTAAATATGTAATTGCAATTAATAACCCCCATAGAAGTGTAATACTCCCTCTTCATAGACGTTTTGTGCGTTCGTTTTACACATTGATTCACGGGTCTTAAGATGCTCTGTTTTGTTTGTATTTTTCATCTTTATTACACCTGAAATGGAAGGAATGGAATGTTCTTTAATTATGAGGTGCTTTTATGTGGTTTAAGAGGAAGCTCAATATATAATTTTTTTTCAAACTCAATTTATTTTTCTTTCTCAATTTAAAAAAAGCTCAAACTTTAATTACATCAAAAGTTTACTGTTGAACAAATAGCACCATTATGTCACTGAAGAATAAGAGGGAAGTCAACTTTTGATGTAAGCTCAAGTCTGTTACAATACATTCCTTTTTCCTCACAGAACAGCTGTCAAAATAATTAGCTTTCGGTATCAACAAATATAGTTCAAAATGTTTCTCCCGTTCGGTCGCCTTTGGCCGCCTTTGTCTTCTTCATGTTAAGTTCAAAGACTATGAACAGTTTGCACACTCTGAAGTTGTGTTTGTTTTCTTTTTCTTCCAATATTTTTTAAACCTTTGTCACATGTCAGTTAATGTCACAAGCCAAATGCCAGAATGCGGAACCTTTGTATAACAGATCCAACTGTTTATCACCACTAGCCTATTTGGAAGTAGTAGTGGAATAACAGCATGGCTTTCATTATTATGTTGTTTTAGTTTGTAAATGCACAAGCCATATTTTGTATATTTCTAAGAAATAGGGTAAAACTGGTTAAAAGTACCTTAAAAAGTACTTTAAAACTTACGAATTACTAGTACTAGCACTCTCCACCTTACCTCCCTCCAAAGTCACAAAAATATCACACACACACACACAACACAGTCTTGTCACATACAATTGTAAATGGCTGTTATATCTACAAACCATGTTATGTCCAAGTTGGTCTGTCTTGGTGTGTCTTGTTTTGTCTTACTATGTCTTGGTATGTCTTGTTTTGTCTTGTATGTCTTGTTTTGTCTTACTATGTCTTGGTATGTCTTGTTTTGTCTTGCATGTCTTGTTTTGTCTTACTATGTCTTGGTATGTCTTGTTTTGTCTTACTATGTCTTAGTATGTCTTGTTTTGTCTTATTTTGTCTTGGTATGTCTTGTTTTGTATCGGTATGTCTTGTTTTGTCTTGGTATGTCTTGTTTTGTCTTGGTATGTCTCGTTTTGTCTTGTATGTCTTGTTTTGTCTTACTATGTCTTAGTATGTCTTGTTTTGTCTTATTTTGTCTTGGTATGTCTTGTTTTGTATCGGTATGTCTTGTTTTGTCTTGGTATGTCTTATTTTGTCTTGGTATGTCTCGTTTTGTCTTACTATGTCTTGTTTTGTCTTACTATGTCTTAGTATGTCTTGTTTTGTCTCACTATGTCTTGGTATGTCTTGTTTTGTCTTGTATGTCTTGTTTTGTCTCACTATGTCTTGGTATGTCTTGTTTTGTCTTGTATGTCTTGGTATGTCTTGGTATGTCTTGGTATGTCTTGTTTTGTCTTGGTTTGTCTTTTGTCACTTTATTTGTCTGTCTTGCATTAAATAAATAAAGAAAAAACTTAAAAAAGGCGTGATCATCAACAAAAAAGGCGAATTACGTGAATTTTCTGGTGGGATTGGTTTGCCACCTGCTTGTCTCTATGGAGCTGTCGCTTTGCCTCGAACGTCCTGCAATATGGTTTGAAACGTCTTCATAAAAACAAGCAGGAGACATCGACACAACCAAACCAAGTTAATGTCGGTGTAATCCCTCAGGCGTCTGGGTATGATCCATAGTAAAAGAAAAATGTATAACGATCAACTGGACAAAAAGCTGTAAAAGTTCCTACAACTTTCGGTCCAGTTGACAGATTTGATTAGCTTTTTCTTTCACTATAAACCAAACTGATGCATCTTTGCTTGAAATGTTCACCAATATGGCTTTAAATGTATCCATCTTCATAAAAACAAGCACGTTTTTTGGCAGGTTCACCACCACACTGAGTTACTGTGGAGAGGCGAGCCCACACATAGTACTTCTGCGCCATAAAAGAATCTGTAATCTGTAATTTAATGCCATACTGGGGAATATTCCAGACAAAGCAATGACTTCTATAAAGAGACAAGCAGTCCCTTCACTATAAAAGCTACACAGTGAACCTTTAACAGAATTTAAAACCATATGCCAGTGACTCATTATTGACTTTTACATGATTATACACTACATTCAGGAAATACTGCACGCACAAATTTGTGAATTGTAATGGCATTTCAAATTGTGAAGGTATCACAAAAGCCTAATTAATAATCTCGAAAAAGTGTGATTTGAGGAGAAAAGGTTGCACAGTGTTCCAATAAAACCTCCCCATGTGCCGTGTAAATATTGAGGGGCTGGCATTAATGGGCGTTATCACAAAGCACAACATTATGCAGCAGAAGAAAATTTACATAATTCTGTGCAAAAGCCAGTGTTAAATGAAAGTCTGTGATCTTAGGAGGAACAGTGCTTACCGTAAAAGGCCAGTTTACCGGTGGCTATGTTTTTGCCCATCTTGTTCTCCGCCACGCACTCGTAGCCTCCGGTATCGTCCTGCTGAAAGCTCGGGATCTCCAGAACTGCGTTGGAGTATTTCATCTTGACTTTGCTCGGAAACGGGACGCCATTTGCTCTTTTCCAGGTGATTTCTGGTACAGGACTTTAGAAAAAAAACAACAAAAAAACAAGAACAAGAAAGCAGAAGTTAGGTGCTACGCTATAGCTAAGGGTTCATGCCAGTGTTAGCGTCATGAGCGGGTGTGTAAAGATTATTCTGTTAATCGATAATCGTGATAGTTCAGGTCAGAATATACGGTATTTTCAGGACTATAAATCGCTCTGGAGTATAAGTCGCACCAGCAAAAAAATGCATAATAATGAAGAAAAAAAACATAAGTCGCACTGGACTATAAGCCACGTTTTTTGGGGAAATTTATTTTAAAAATCCGAGTCCAAGAACAGACATTTTATCTTTAAAGGTAAGTTATATAATAAAATAGAGAACAACAGGCTGAATATCAGTACAGCACGCTAACGTAACACATTTATATTTATTCAGCTACATGAAGTATAGACAGAACTGAACACGTGTCTGGTTTGTTAACGTCAGATATTAACAGTTAATCAGATAAATAAAGAATAAAAAACAAGCAACAAGTTTACTCTCGCACTCCAAGTCACTAAATCCATTGAAAACTTCATCTTCGTCGTTCCTGAACAACTCTGCCAACTCTGGAGGAAGTTACGCTTTCCACTTCCTCTTCTGCGTGGCTTCATCAGACTCAGCAGAATACAATTTTCTTTTAAGGGCATGAACAAAAGTCTTTCTGAAATGTTTTTTAAATTACCGTAACGTTGAAATTTAAATTTTTCAGTGGTACAGGAGGAGTAGATACTGGTACACAAGCCTAGAGTGCCGTTGCGTGTATATACTCAGATACGTCGCATATAGTATAAGTCGCATCCCCGGTCAAACTATTGAAAAATGTGCGATTTATAGTCCAGAAAACACGGTAATTGGAACAAAAAATACAACAATACCCCAAAAATGTAAAATAATTGTAAAGTGCTTTTAATCTGGCTGTTTGTCACATTCACTTTTTCATATAGAAAGATTCAAAAAGCTAGTTGCAC
Source organism: Periophthalmus magnuspinnatus (assembly GCF_009829125.3). NCBI lineage: Eukaryota > Metazoa > Chordata > Actinopteri > Gobiiformes > Gobiidae > Periophthalmus > Periophthalmus magnuspinnatus. The sequence goes on from NC_047132.1 coordinate 28,818,982, forward strand.
ACTACAGGAATGGTGACGTATTAGACAGTAGCGTTTGCCCACCTATCCGAAGGTTGGCGGTTTGAATCCCACTCTCAACATAAACGTTGTTGTTTGATTGGTCACATCCACTGACCCATAAGTTGGTGACGTAATTCTAGCGTCCACAGATAAACGCTGTTGTTGTGTCCTTGGACGAGACATTTAACTTGCCCCCGGTGTCTGCGTGAACTTGTGTCTGAATACACATCTGAATCGGTGAGTGTTTTTTTCTTGATGTAAACCGCTTTTGAATGTCTTGAAGGTGGAAAAAAGCGCTGTATAAAAATCGGACCAATTACATTTTAGACCATAGGAGGCTTTCAAGTTGAAGCAAATCACATCAACTACAAAATATTACATTGCTGCTGCTGCTGTTGGTGTTTTTTTTCTAATGCCCAAAGAGCCTATTCACAACATTGATTTATTTGTTCAGGGCAGTTTGCCAATCCATTGTTAAAAAGCAGCTCAGACTAGTTTGCAACGCAGTCAGGATACGAAAAATAATTGCCTTGTTAGTGACTGTATCAAAATTTGGTTATTTTTAGCTTGCATTAAAGTCATGAAGAATTCCTACTCACTTTCCAAGGGCGAAACACTCCAGCGTAACCGTTGATCCTTTAGCGGCTGATACATTGTCTGGAAAATTAACTTCTATTTTGGGCTCGTATTCACCCATCACTCCTGTGCAAATAAAGAAATAAGCAGGAAAAACTCGTTCAGCTTTGCATTATTCATGAGTTACATGCAATACCGCCTGCATCATGGACCAAAACAATAGTGTAGTCAAACTAACAGGGGTAGAAATAAGAGACGCACGCGCTTACAATCCTCTGGTGGGCAAAAGCAAAGTAAAGTGGAGCGTTGCTTTAAATGTGCAACCACCCAAGAGCACCCGGGTATCAGCGAGAAATAATTCAAAAATCTCGTCTTGGTGGGTTACAGTGGGAGCATTTCAGCCGTTGATTTCATTTTTCAATAGCTGAGTGGGCCGTTCTAACAGTGCATTTGTATTAGTATTCCGAATGTGGAGCCCGGGATGTGGAAGTGATGCTGCAGGATTTGAATGTATGCTACAACATGAACGCCAAAACACAACTGGTTAAGCCACAAGAACACTCAATGTAATGGTCCAATGGCGTATGGCTTATGGTTTATTCATTTCGAAGGCAATCTTTATTCACTCCTTCTATGAGAGCGTAACAGTGAAAAGAATAACAGCGCGCGGAGAAAGCTTTTAAAGGGAAATTCAAAGAACGCCGAGTCAGCAAAGAGGAGATTTGGAGGCTTTGTTTGCTGGCCTACATTTAAGCGTAACTGTTTACTTACAGGCATTAGAAGACTGCAGGTCCGGAGAATGGAAGAGGGAGGAGGAGGAGGAGGAGGAGGAGGAGGAGGAGGACTCGCTCTCCGGCCAATTTTTGATAAATAAATGCACTTAAAGGGACACTGCCTGATTATTACCCTCTGATTTTTGCCGGTACCTGCTGCATTTACCACATCAGTTCTCTCAGTCAAAAAGCTCAGATATTGCAGGTAATGGACTGTTGGAAACCGCGTATTTAATCACTTCAGCAGACACAACAGCTTATTTTCTAAGAATAAATAAGCAGTTGAAACAGCCGGAGTAAGATTATTCTCAGATAACTGAAGTATATTGGCAAAATGTCATACTGTTTGTGCGTAGATGAGTTTAGGAACGAAAATGAACCATCGCTATTAGAGAACGAACAATATGGGTTTTTCATGACTGGTGCCGACACCGATTGTTTAGAATTAGCTCGATATTTTTGGACTGATATGATATGAGCCGATTTGGACTATTTTCCTCGATATTCGTGACAATCGGCGACAACAATAATGGCCAGAATGTTCCGAAAAAAAGCTATTTATCCATAATATTCTCCACTAGATAGCAGTTGTTTTCACTGATAAAATACAATTACATAAAAGTTGTTTAAACGTAGAATTTATCACAATTAATGATTATAATTTGAACGTTATGTATATTATCGTTTGTTAGGAAAGACAATCCTTCACTGAACAGGAATGGGGGCCTCAGACATCATTTAGCGCTATCTATAACTTCATTTTTAAAGCCAAAGAGAACAAAGAGAACAAAGAGAACAACAAAGCTAGCCAGGATGTTAACAGGCGTGAAATCACTCATTAGGGGCTTGAATGACTATGCTGCACAGTGCACACTTACGGTAGCACAATAGGCCTAGTCTACAAACCATAAACAATAGTTGTTTTGAGTTTCAGTGCAGTTAACTCCTCCTTTCGGATAAACATAAGGCAGTGTCCAGGAGTAATCTGACCAGAACTGAAGAAACGGCAGAAACGTCTTCGCTCTTACAACGTTTTGTCCAGCTGACAGATTTTATTTTTCATTTGCTATGGATCAGACCTGGACGACTGAGGGATTACACAGATATTAACGTCAATTGCAATTATTTTAGCCATGATAATCGCGACACAAAATTTCAATATCGTGCCAGACCTAACCACAAACCTTTCAGAGAGCAGTGGAACACATTTAGTGCAGTTATCTCTTTGTATTTAAGCGTTAATATAAAGCTTTGTGCGTGTGTTCTAGGCAGAAAATCCACCAAAGCAAAATATCGGAGTGTGCTGGAGATTTAAGAGCGTTTTCTGATTCGCTAAAAAGTCCAAATATCGGCTCGATTTACTGGATTTACTGTCTGTCTCTAGTCGCTATTACTGTTTTCAATACATCTTAACTAAAAACTGTAAATCCTGTCCTAAAAAAAATCCTAAATTTCCTAAATCCTGCACCAATCCACCATTTTAACTAAAGCCACTACGATCAACAAGAATAGTGTTTTTAATAATTAATAGAGCAACAAAAAACAGTCTCACCGTCAGTCCTGAGGATCAAAGATGTGGGCGAACTTTGAACTTTGCCCTTTGTCACGCTGTTCATGACCACACAGGTGTAGTTGCCCACGTCTGACGGCTCCACCTTGGAAATGTAAAGGTTTCCAGTCTGCTGCGACACAAACCGACGATTGTCTTGCTGAACAAAGTATGGGTACTCGTTGAACACCCATGCATATGTTAGGTCTGAGGAGGGGAAAAAAAATAGATTTTACTGCACATGTACATCAAGGAAGCGTAATTATACAGATATCACAATCAGGAGTTATCGTGCGCACATTTTCTTTGCATTTTGGGAGATATTTTGTCATTTTTAGTGGATATTTTGTCATTTTGCGATAAGATCTGAGCTGTAGACGGTTGAACAAATAACTTTTATCACTCGCTATAGAAACAAACTCATACTTACATGTTATTCTGCTGTTTATCTATTGCACATCATGTTCTTTTAACCATATTGTACATTTATAATAGTTTTTTTGCGAGGTATCACTTTGAATAGTTTGAATATTACTGCTTATCTATATGTCTATATTTAATTCCACAATATATCATGCTTCAATTGACAGGTATACATAAATAATACTTCTATTTTTTACAGTTTGTGTATGTACTCTCCTGTTTAAGAATGCAGAATACAAATCTCGGTGTAGTATTAGAGGAGCTGTTGATGAGTTCGATGTGTCGTATATTAACAAACGGTTGTCTGTTCTTTAAATGAGGCTGTAAATCATCAGGCAACTGAACCAAGAGCCTCGAACTCAACATTATCTTTATTTATTACCTTTATTTTTTACAGTTTTGTCGAGTACAGTTTCGGTATCAATCCAAATATTTCACGTTTTAACATTTGCAGTTCGTATTTATGATGAAAAAAAGTAGAGATCGTCCAGTATGTTTTGTTTTTTGTTTTTTGTCTTTTGTTTTTTCATAGTTGACGTCGATACCGGTTGTTTAGAAAAGAGAGAAACTAATAGTCGATAAGATCTGCTGATTGTTTGGGCTGATATATAGGGCCGATTTAGATTATTTTCCCCAAATTATGTTAAATTATGTTAAATTTATTACAAGACCTTTTTTTTTTAACCACAAACCTATTAGAGAACTGTGCAGACGCATTTTGTGCAGCCATCTCTTCATGTCAAAGTGTTAAAATAAAGCTTTGTGTGTTTTCTTGCACATCTCCCACATGTTAGAGCCACATGAACCATCTCACACTCTGAGGACTCCAGGGACCGGCCTCCTGCTGGTCCCAGAGTCAGGACTAAACATGGAGAATCAGCATTTCAGTTTTATGCAGCTTAAACATTCCTCCTGAAGATGTGGGACAAGCCTCTACTTTGACAATGTTTAAATCCAGGCTCAAATGGTTCTGTTTAGCTGCATATGACTGAATGGTTTTATTCTGCACTTTTCTCCTTTAATGTTGATTTTATGATGATTATTTGTGATTATTTAAGCTTCGATTTGGTATAGTGTGAATTTAACTTCTTTTTTATTCTGTAAAGCAGTTTGAATTACCTTGTGTACGAATTGTGCTATAAAAATAAACTTGCCTTATCTTCTCTTAAGGCTGCAGACCAAAACAACGTACGGCCTGTACTGGAGATTTAAGGTTAGAAGCTGATACAGTAAAAAGTCAAAATATCGGCCCAATATATCAGTCCATCTCTGAGAAAAATCTGATTATCACCAAAGATTTAGTAGTTCTTTCAAGCCAAATTCTGTGTAAAATATTTTTGCTCAAGGTTGGCCAACGTTCTATTTTTATAATGAACCTAATATTTTCTAACCAGCACACATGTTTTTTGTTTGTTTGTTTGATATCCTCTTTTAAACTGCCCCAAATACAATGACACACAAGATCTACTGAACGGACTCGAGTCCCACATTGATCTCGGTTCCGCTCAATTAACTGTCTGGCTTTTACCTCCTGAGGAAGTGGGGGTTCCACACAGCAGCACCACTCCTTGTCCCTCTCGTACGGACACGGCGCTTCTGGTGTGCACTTTAAAATGATCTAAATCTGCACAGAGAAAGAGAGGGAGGGAGGGAGGGAGGGGAGAGGGAGCAAGAGAGGGAGGAAGAGGAGGAGGAGAGAAAGAGGAGCATGAAGAGAGAGGAAGGTGAGAGAGACAGAGAGGGATGATGAGGAGAGAGAGGGGGGAGAGAGCGCAAGAGAGCGAGGCGGAGGAGGAGGAGGAGGAGAGAGACACAGAGAGGGAGGGAGGGAGGGAGGGGGAGGAGAGAGAGAGGAGAGGGAGCAAGAGAGGGAGGAAGAACAGGAGGAGAGCAAGAGGAGCATGAAGAGAGAGGAAGGTGAGAGAGACAGAGAGGGATGATGAGGAGAGAGAGAGGGGGGAGAGAGAGCAAGAGAGGTAGGAAGAGAGCGAGTAAGAGGAGGAGGAGAGAGGGACAGATGGAGGGAGGGACGGAGGGGGAGGGGAGAGAGACAGAGAGAGGAGGGATGAGAGGGGGGGAGAGGGAGAAAGACAAGGAGGAAGAGGAGGAGGAGAGAAAGAGGACAGGGAGAAAGAGGAAGAGAGTGAGGCAGGGAGGAGGAGAGGGACCGAGATAGGAGAGCAAGAGAGGGAGGAGGAGAAAAGAGAGAGGGGAGGGAGGAGGGCGAGCAAGAGAATGAGAGGAAGGAGAAGATAGGGAGAGGGACGAGAGAGAGAGACAGAGATATGGGTGAGGAGGAGAGAAAGGAGGGGGGAGAGGGAGCAAGGAAGGGAGGAGGGGGAGAGAGAGCAAGAGGGGGAGAAAGGGAGGAGGAGAGGGACAGAGATTGGAGGGGGGCAAGAGAGGGAGGAGAAGGAGGAGGAGAGAAAGAGGAGGGGGGAGAGAGAGCAAAAGAGTGAGAGGAGGGAGAAGAGACCGCAGGGGGGGGGGGGGGGCAAGAGGGAGGAGGAGGAGGAAAGAAAGAGGAGGGGGGAGAGAGAGCAAGCGAGGGAGGAAAAGGCAAGAGAGGGGGAGAAAGAGGAGAAAGAGAGGAGGGAGGAGAGGGCGCAAGAGAAGGAGGAGAGACGGAAAAGAGGTTTGTGCAGGGAGAAAGAATAGAGGTGGAGTAGAGCGATGGAGAGGGGCGAGAAAGAGGGGAGCAGAGACGGGCGTCAGTGGGACAAAGCGGTCAAGAGGAGAAATATTGGGGGATGGAGAAAGAAAGAGAGTATAACAGAGAAAGACAGAATATGCAGTGGAACAGAGGGACAGACAGAGAGTAGGTAGGTCGAGAGAGGGAGAAACACGGGCAAAGCGTAAGCGGAAAGGAGAAGGGGGGGGCAGATAACGAACGTGAGAAGAGGGTGAGAGGAACAGAGCGACAAAGACAGGGGGGAGGGAGAGAGACAGAGAGATGGGAGGGAGGCAGAGTAGACAGATCAGTGGGGGCTCCCTGGGTCTCAGAGTGGGGTACATCTGAGTAAAAGCTTTCAGCGCAGACACTGACAAAGGCCCATAAGCTAATAGTGCTGCACTGGCAAAGCCCCAGAGAGACACACGGGGAACGCCTCTCAGCATTCAATTTATAAAGCCAACACAAATGTCATCGCGCAGGTTTCGGAGCGCCACGAGAGAAGTTAGCATATATCTCTTAGCCTTGTATAAACAGTAAATACCATCTCTGTACTGTATAAATAATGCATAAATGTCAAGATGTAGCTGTGTGCATTTGTGATACAATCTGGTGTCTTGAAACGGGCGGATATTCACGAGCACACTTCATGCTACAGCTGTCTGGAAGCAGAACGTATAGAAAGAAACGCACTCGAGCGGCAAATCTGGTCCAGTTTTGGTCCAAGGTCTTATATGTTACACAAAATGGATTCTTGTGAACTTTAAGAAATGTTATAATGCTGTTACCTCATCAAAAACAGACCAGGAGTTGTGTTTTGTTTCATTCACACGTGTTTGATTAACAGTTTATTATTAGTCTGTCTACATCTCCGAAGCTCAAAATGATCCGTTCCACCTTGTGATGTCATGAAGTAATAGTTTTCCAGCTACTTTTTACCTTTAGTTCAGTAAAGATCTGCAATTCCAGGGCTGAAATGATCCAAATGATTCTAGTAATGAAGGTGTGTGGAGTTTAAAAACACAGTGGAGCGCTTCCTGTATTACCACATGATGACATCACCAGGTGGAACGTAGTGTTTTCAGTTTGAGAGAAGAACTCCTAACCCTTTAAGGACTGAGCACATTATAGACCAGTATATCTCGCCTAGACTTTTATTCTTTTTTCAGCCATAAAAATCATGTTAAAGTATCAGAATGTACTGCATTTTTTCACACAACTACCTCTATTTTACATATCCATCCGTATTTTTTCCTTTGACGCATCGAATAAGTGACTGGGAAACACCTGCGCTCTGATTGGTCGTCTTCGAGGGACAACGTAAGCACATTACCGTAATGACAGTAAAATATTTAAAGAGCCTCATGCCTCTGATTTGAGACGCCGTTTGAATTTACATGATGGCACGATTGGTTTGTGGAGTTACGGTAATGGAAAGTCCGCAACCGCGAGTCTATTGGCGACGATGGCATTCGACGCTATAGAGCTAAACATGTGTGAATGAAACAAAACACAACTTTAGACGAGGAAACAACTTTATAACATCAGAAAACAGTGTAATATCCAGCGCACTTTAAACTGGACCAAGGTATTTAAATGTAATTTCCTGTAGAAGATAATTGTAATTGTGTTGCCTGGTAACGTCCCACAATATGGTTTTCAACATATCTATCTCCACGGCGAAACACAAAGGTCCCGCTACCACGCCAAGTTACATATTAGCTCTGTGGAGAGGCCCACTGCAGCTTTTTCAATGTATTTTTGAGACATAACAGCACTTATAACTGAATAACGCAAGATATTTATATGTTTAACGCCATAGTGTGGGATATTCTAAGCAAATCGCTAACATCTAAATGAGACAAGCGCATCTAAATGAAACCTTCTAGCAGAAAAGCAAAGTTACATAGTGCAGCTTTAAAAATGAATACCCTTTTTATAGGTACAGGTAGAGCAGTGTATGAGTAAATATTGCAGTGGACAGAAATGCATGGGCTGTATCATATATTAAAAATGTATGAGGAGAGGATCCACCGCTCCTGACATCCATCCAAAGCCATTTACCAAGTCTATAGCAATCTGTCTAACAATATACAGCTATACTTACAACTTAATGCAAGCGCAGGTTCACACAGTTTATATTATGCTAGCTAGCGGCGTTATGACATGAAATGCACCCCTTGGCAACCACGATATAGTTAACAGCCATCTTCACTATAGGAAACTCCCTCCACAAACGCACATGCAATATTAATGTCTGACAGGGTATGTTGCACGATGCAGGTTGCACAGAGATTGTATGGACCACAGATGCTAACTCCTGTATGTCAGGCTGTCAAGCGAAATCAGAAACAAGTATTTAAATAAGCTCTGATCTTTGGGTTTCTGACAAAGACTGTAAATCATCCATACGGTGTACAGAGATGTTTGCGTGATCAGCCAGGCTCTTTTACGTTCGGCTCGACTCCAGGAGGGTCAGGAGTCAGAAAATCCTCCGTCCCAACCTGAGACGGTCCAACCACAGTCGCTCATTTGCATCACGTGTTTCTCAAATGCAGAAGACGGGACATTCAGAACAAAATATAACTTCTTTTACCTGAGATAAATAGGAGTTTGGTGCTTTGAATCTCCTCTGTTTCTCAATTCTTTATGTTTTTTCAATCTTTTTGCATGTAAGTAGCCATGCTTGTTTGTAATCCACCTATGAAAGTAGTAAAGTGCTGTACTTAAGTAGGTTTTTTAGGTATTTGCACTTTACTTGAGTAGATTTTAAACTGGATACTTTTTACTTTTGCTTCACTAGATTTGAGAGCAGTATTTGTACTTTCTACTTCACTACATTTTCAACAGGACTGAAAAGTAAAGGGCACTTTTCATATGATTCGAGTGGTTATTTTGACCATGTTCGTGGTAACATGGTCAAAAGTAAAGTAAAGTAACATGGTAAAGTTTTCGAGTTCAAGCTTTGGCTTTGAGGAAAAAAAATAAATACACAAAATTCATATGAAAAATACAGAAATTGATTCGTATTGTTACTGCTGAACAAAATATGTAGAATTTTAATTAATATCACGTTTACACTTTAACAAATGAACAATGCTTGTGTACAAGTATATTTCAAGAAATCTGAAAATTAAATCAAAAATGAAAAGAAGAAACCATTTAGAACATATAAAACATCATGTATAAGCAGCTACTTCACTTTTGACTTTTTAATGTTAAAATACATTTTTTTTAAACAGGTACTTAAATAGTTTTACTTAAGTAGATTTTTTCATGTGATACTTTTACTTTATTTTATTTTTCTCTGTTTTTTTATTTTATTTTTTTAACCTTCGTATCTGTACTTTTACTATTATATGATACTTTTACTTTTTTCCCCCTCTTTTTAATTTTTTTTTTACCTTTGTGTCTGTACTTTTACTTTAATGTGATACTTTTACTTAATTTTTTTTCCCTCTCTTTTTTATTTTTTATTATTATTTTTTTTACCTTTGTATCTGTACTTTTCTTTCATGTGATACTTTTACTTTATTTTATTTTTCTCTGTTTTTTTATTTTATTTACTTACTTTACTTTTTTTTCCCCTCTTTTTTATTTTTTTTTAACCTTCGTATCTGTACTTTTACTATCATATGATACTTTTACTTTTTTCCCCCTCTTTTTTATTTTTTTTTTACCTTTGTATCTGTACTTTTACTTTAATGTGATACTTTTACTTTATTTTATTTTATTTTTCTCTTTTTTATTTTTATTATAATTTTTTTTTTAACCTTTGTATCTGTACTTTTACGTAAAACTTTTATTTTATTTTTTTTTCCTCTTTTTTATTTTTATTTATTTATTTTTTTTACCTTTGTGTCTGTACTTTTACTTAAGCAACAAATCTGAGCACTTCCTCCGTCGCTGCCTGTCAATCACGCCCTCTGAAATCGGAGAAACAGGACACAGCTCCAGATTCACTCGTCGTTGTAAAGTTTTGTCAAATCGTGTGACTCTAGTTGTCCAGGCAGCAGAGATGGGACAAAATTAACTACTGTAATATCCACTGATGACCAAAATGGGAGTAGTTATTGTAACCATCCTCCAAATACCAATCAGGTCTTACATAACGGCCGGTGATCTTGTTGTAGCGACGGGGAAAATACTACGAGTTTAAAAGACAAGCCCAAACCCAACAAATCGTCACTGTTTAACTGCAGAGCGCACTTTGTCTGCCGTTATCCCTTCTGCAAACACATTTACCTTTGGGTACTAAGAAAGAAACCGTGAACCTTGCAGTTTGCATTACAGCTTTACTTTAATAAACTGTTTTGTATAACTACTCTGCTTATGTTTCTTAACTGAGGCGATGGAAATGATTAAATACAAGACTATAAGGACGAAAAAGCAGGAGTACTCCTCTTAAATCAGACCTACTGCACTGTAGTTATAATCCATGACACCCGCGGATCGTTATGTTAGAATTTGGACATTTTAAATAGCAATATTCATCTAAAACGACTTAATAAAAGAAACAAAACCGCTCAGTGTCGCGTTAAAAAACTGCAGCGTTCAATCGGAGCTGACATCGCCGTAAAAGACATCACAACAAAGCGCCGTGTAGCTGTTGGCGCCCCCTATGGACAGCTGCAGGTCACACTAACAAGTTTTTTTTTTTCATTTATACCAAAATTACTACATAAAGCTGCAGAATTTCATGCGTATTACCAATTAACAAAGTAAAAACGCTAGTAAAAACAATGGTTGATCGACAATATGGCGTCTCAAACACACCCAAATCACTCCAAATACAACTTTGAGAGGGTAAATGAGAAGGAAAACAACTATAAAATGGTTAAAACCTTTGAAAAGTCCATTTTGCGTAGTAGCCCTGCGTTAAAACTTGGGTAAAATACTGTATACATGAAGCTGGACTCTGAATATACTGTAACTTGATGCATTTGTTCTGTTTTGAAAAGCCTGTTATACTTGGAGAAAGTAAGTCGTTCTAATGGAATGTGTGCTTTTGTATTCTGAAACCTTTATCCCACAGAACAATCGGCGATTTGTTTGAGCTATTTCGTTTTACAGTAGCTTTTCTATTGGATTGGACAACGGTAACAAAACACCTTCCTCGTGCATCACCTTCTACAATCGGCTTTAACAGACACTGACAACTGCAGGTTTCATAACTAGAGACGCATTGATCTCGCCTTTTCAGGTCCAATATCAATGTGCAAATCGATACTTAAAGTGGACATATTGTACTACTGTCTGATCTGTGTTATTAATGTAGTTTCCTCATCACAAACAGACCTGGAGTTGTGTTTTTTTGTTTCATTCACACATGTTTGACACGCAAACCCTGCAAATTTATGAGTTCTTTTCTCAAACAAAACACTCTGTTCCACCTTGTGATGTCATGTGGTAATACAGGAAGTGCTCCACTGTGTTTTTAAACTACAGTGGTCCCTCATTTATCACGGGGGTTACATTCTAAAACTAACCCGCAATAGTCAGCTTTATTTTTTACAATTATGCTATATGTTTTTGTCTGTTAAACCCCTCACCACACACTTTATACACTTTTCTCACACAGGCATTAACATTTTCTCACATTTCTCTCTTGTTTAAACTCAAAGTTCAAACCTTCGTAGGCGTCTTTGTCGGTGCAGAACGTTTCATCGACATTGTGGGTTTTGTCGGGGAGAAAACAAATTGCAAACATACAGCACTTCAGAGTCACACTGCGATCGAACGTTTATGTAAATTTGTCTGAACACATTCTGTACTGTACAGGAGACACGGCACGGAGGAGACTGATGGACAATGGTCTACAGTCCAACAGCCAATCAGGACGCACAACACAATGCACGTTCAGACGCTGTGAAAAAGCACAATAAAAATCCACGAAACAGCAAGACCGCGAAAGGTGAACCACGATATAGCGAGGGACAACTGCACATACACCTTAACTAGAATTATTTGGATGATTTCAGCCAGGGAATTACTAATGTCCATCAAACAAAAGGTAAAACGTAGCTTGAAAACTACCACTTCATGACATCACAAGGTGGAACAGAGCATTTTGAGCTTTAGGGATGTAGACAGACTAATAATAAAAGGTTACTCAAACATGTGTGAATGAAAAAAACCACAACTCGAGGTCTGTTTGTGATGAGGTAACAACATTATAACACGGCTTAAAGCTCAGAAGAGTCAGTTTTGCGTAATATAAGGCCTTTAACGATTCACATCAACCAATTTAGATGTCAAAACCGAGACACAACTGCATAAACGAATCAGATCGAAACATGTTCTGTAACTGCCCTTTAGGGATCGATCTGTCCTAGAACTTGGCCTGAAACTCTTAAAGGAATAACAACCACCACATTTAAAAAGCTCCCATGTTACGTTAACATTTAATGCAGCTTAACACCAACACTGTGTCGGTCTGATAAATATTGTACGAGTAACTCACGGGCTCTGGTTGCATGTCGACGCTGTTCCGAAAGTGCTTTTTCAGTGAGCTTATGTGACTGCATGTGCCAGAAGGGATGCACGATGTGAAATATGTGATCACAATATGAGCTAAAGCAATATCCTGATCAGGAAAAAAAAGGAAAAAAAGTTATAAGCTGATTTTCTTGTCTTGAAATTGTATTGTGATCCGATTTGAAATATTGAAAAAGTCTGGCTGATCTTTTAAACTGATCCAAGTGTCCAAGTCTTGTATTGTATCGGAGCTGGTTTACGCTTTATTTTGACATAGTTTGACGAGGAAAAATTTGAGAGAGTTGTTTTTTGGGTAACACTTCATAAAAACTACATAATTTACAGCCTTTGTAAAGCACGAACAAACACTTAATTCATAATCAAAAGATGTTTTATTTTATTTAGAATGATTCAAGCTTGATAACTACTTCATTAAGGGGTTGTGGCATAGTCAAACTCAAGGCCCGCGAGCCAAATATGGCCCTCTACGTCATTTTATGTGGCCCTCGACAGAGTAAATTAAGGGGTATGATGGTCTTAAAATCTCAATTTATCAGGAGATACGCAGTTACACAGCCATATTTTTACATCTAGGCAAATGCATATGCAATATTTGTAACTTGAATAAGTAATAAATACAGAAACAGTTAATTAACAAGTTATAAAATTAGTGTTAGACTGTACACAGTGTTACGTTCTAAAAATAACCCACAATAAGTGAAATCTGAAGTAGTCAGCTTTATTTCTTACAATTATTCTATATGTTTTTTGCTGTAAAACCCCTCACCACACACTTTATACACTTTTCTCAGACAGGCATTAACATTTTCTCACACTTCTCTCTTGTTTAATTAATTAATAGTGACTCATGTGTATTTCGCAGTTCCTCTGACAGTCCCTTAGCCAATCAGGACGCAGAACACAATGCACGATCACACACTGTAACGGAGCTAACCTACTAGCCGCCACGTTGCAAATAAAAAGCGAGCATGGGCACACTTCCATCGACTCTGGGTCCAATTCACTTTACATTGGAAAACTTTCACCTCTCTGTGTAACTGCTGCTGTCAGACTCATCATTTTGGTCTTAAAATCTTCGTATTAACCCGCTCTACATGATCCTGGTGTTTTTATTCCTTTATTGTGTCCGTAACTCAAGATATGAACATTAATAACAGACAAATCAGCGCCTTCTTTCCTCAAGGTCACTCCCTCTCGCGTTAGCAACAGGTTTGATTGACAGCGTTACTAAGCACCTGCTCCCTGTTAAACCAGTGCAGTGCAGGTCGAAAGAGGCTTTACCTTCAACAACCTCGCTCCAGATTGGCTCTTTGTTTGCTATGATACTCGCAGTCAGAATTCCTAATATGGAATTCAGCTCCAAATTCACCGCTATAACCGCTAGCCTCGATTAGCTTCATTTGACTGGAGCTGTGGGCGCTATGGGTGACGTTAAACTCACTTAGTCCACTACAATTTACGGTTAGCTCATTAATATGTAGCTACTACGCCTGAATCATTCTTAATAAAGTGTTTGTTTGTTATAAAGTAAGTCATTGTTCACACTTTAGTAAGACTTTTAAGGTGTAGTTATTATAAAGTGTTACGACTTAGTTTTTTGTTTTTTTCTTAATTAACAGAAAGGGTTTTCATCAAAGTCTTTATCAGTTACTGCTTTATTGACGTGGAGTGTGTTAAGTGAGATAAGCGGGGTAATAAAATGTCTATTCCTATCACACACTGCCGATTTAGTGTGTGTGGATGGCCCAACGCACCGGGATACAAGACCTTTTTACTAATACACGGCTCATGATCAGATACAATTTTGTTTTGGGTATTTCATATGAGAATTGCACACAGCTACAGAAATCCTGGCTCCCCCTCCCCACGCGCCCCCGACTCGGCTGTCATCAGAGTCTATGATCTGAAAGCAACCAATTTCATGTTTATCTCACCTCATGCAGTTCATATACGCCAGGGTAACTTCCATGCAATACTTGTATTTTTATCAAATTCCAGTACCCAATATAAGCCCCTTTTTTACTCATATATTGAACATGATCAGACACATTTTAGTTGTCATTTAAGAGATGTGTTTTTCTATTCAAACGAGTCAAACGATCGAGACTTTTAAATACATTATCATCAAACATGTAAAGGTCGAAGGCTTCTAGACAGATATTTTTGTCATTTTGTTTTAATAATGCCACAGTTTTCGTAATATAAAGGTCTTTTCGTATGTGTTTTAGAGTTTGTATAGTCCGGATAATGCCTGAAGTTCCTGTACAGTGGTCCCTCGTTTATCGCGGGGGTTACGTTCTAAAAATAACCTGCAAAAATCTGAATCTGCGAAGTATCAGCTTTATTTTTTACAGTTATTCTATATGTTTTTTGCTGTAAAACCCCTCACCACACACTTTATACACTTTTCTCACACAGGCGTTAACATTTTCTCACATTTCTCTCTCATTTAAACTCTCTCAAAGTTCAAACCTTCGTAGGCACCTTTGTCGGTGCAGAACGTTTCATCGACATTGTGGGTTTTGTCGGGGAGAAAACAAATACAGACATACAGCACTTCAGAGTCACACTGCGATCCAACGTTTATGTAAATTTGTCTGAACACATTCTGTACTGAACAGGAGACACGGCACGGAGGAGACTGATGGACAATGGTCTACAGTCCAACAGCCAATCAGGACGCAGGACACAATGCACGTAAATACAATGTAAAAAAGCATGAAAAACTGCACAAAATGGCGAGACTGCAAAAGGTGAACCGCAGGGACAACTGCATTACACAAAGTAGACAAAACAAAAACATACCTGGAGTTATGCTTTGTTTCATTTACGCATGTTTGAGTAATCCAGGTTTATTAGTCTGTACATCTCCAAACCTCAAAGTGCTCTGTTCCACCTTGTGATGTCATGAAGTGGTAGTTTTCAAGTTAACAGCTCCTTTTTAACTTCAAGTAGAGATCGGCAATTCCACAGGTGAAATCATCCAAATGATTCTAGTGAAGGTGTGTGGAGTTTAAAAACACAGTGGAGCACTTCCTGTATTACCACCTGATGACATCACAAGGT